>NW_028257401.1:209916-419833 GCF_982258835.1 Parasteatoda tepidariorum | reverse complement strand
TAAAGCATTTTAGAACGCTTATTTCTTCATTTTAAGCATCTCAGAACACTCTATTTCGCATAGGCATACATAGTAAAATTTAGGGTCACGCTGTGTACCCCCTAAATGACCTATAATTATATCCTGTGGTAGGGTACACTATTACCCTGTAATATAATACGTGGTCCAATTTAAAAATTATAGGTCAATATTAAGGTCCGATACCGCTCCGTTAGTTAACATAGAAAAATGTCTTGGAATTTTTAAAGCATTTTATAACGCTTATTTCCTCATTTTAAGCTTCTCAGAACACTTTATTTCGCATAGGCATACATAGTAAACTTTAGGGTCACGCTGTGTACCCCCTAATTGACCTATAATTATTTCCTTTGGTGGGGTACACTATTACCCTGTAATATAATACCTGGTCCAATTTAAAAATTATAGGTCAATAATAAGGTCCGATACCGTGCCGTTAGTTAACATAGAAAAATATCTTTGAATTTTTAAAGCATTTTAGAACGCTTATTTCTTCATTTTAAGCTTCTCAGAGCACTCTATTTCGCATAGGTATACATAGGAAAATTTAGGGTCACGCTGTGTACCCCCTAAATGACCTATAATTATTTCCTGTGGTAGGGCACACTATTACCCTGTAATATAATACGTGGTCCAATTTAAAAATTATAGGTCAATATTAAGTTCCGATACCGTGCCGTTAGTTAACATTGAAAAATGTCTTCGTATTTCCTTGTTTTAATGCACTATTTAAAATATACATAGTGTACCCCCTAATTGACCTATAATTATTTCCTGTGGTAGGGTACACTATTACCCTGTAATACAATACCTGGTTCAATTTAAATATTATGGGTCAATATTAAGGTTTGATATTGCGCCTTGCGTTAGTTAACCATTGAAAGATGTCTTTGAATTTTTAAAGCATTTTAGAACGCTTATTTCTTCATTTTAAGCTTCTCAGAACACTTTATTTCGCATAGGCATACATAGTAAACTTTAGGGTCACGCTGTGTACCCCCTAATTGACCTATAATTATTTCCTGTGGTAAGGTACACTATTACCCTGTAATATATTAGGTGATCCAATTTAAAAAATATAGGTCAATATTAAGGTCCGATACCGTGCCGTTAGTTAGCATAGAAAAATGTCATTGAATTTTTAAAGCATTTTAGAACGCTTATTTCCTCATTTTAAGCTTCTCAGAACACTTTATTTCGCATAGGCATACATAGTAAACTTTAGGGTCACTCTTCGTACCCCCTAATTTACATATAATTATTTCCTGTGGTAGGGTACACTATAACCCTGTAATATAATACGTGGTCCAATTTAAAAATTATAGGTCAATATTAAGGTCCGATACCGTGCCGTTAGTTAACATAGAAAAGTGTCTTCGTATTTCCTTGTTTTAATGCACTATTTAAAATATACATAGTGTACCCCCTAATTGACCTATAATTATTTCCTGTGGTAGGGTACACTATTACCCTGTAATATAATACCTGGTCCAATTTAAATATTATGGGTCAATATTAAGGTCTGATATTGCGCCTTGCGTTAGTTAACCATTGAAAGATGTCTTTGAATTTTTAAAGCATTTTAGAACGCTTATTTCTTCATTTTAAGCATCTCAGAACACTCTATTTCGCATAGGCATACATAGTAAAATTTAGGGTCACGCTGTGTACCCCCTAAATGACCTATAATTATTTCCTTTGGTAGGGTACACTATTACCCTGTAATATAATACGTGGTCCAATTTAAAAATTATAGGTCAATAATAAGGTGCGATACCGTGCTGTTAGTTAACATAGAAAAATGTCTTTGAATTTTTAAAGCATTTTAGAACGCTTATTTCTTCATTTTAAGCTTCTCAGAACACTCTATTTCGCATAGGCATACATAGTAAATTTTAGGGTCACGCTGTGTACCACCTAATTGACCTATAATTATTTCCTGTGGTAAGGTACACTATTACCCTGTAATATAATACGTGGTACAATTTAAAAATTATAGGTCAATATTAAGGTCCGATACCGTGCCGTTAGTTAACATAGAAAAGTGTCTTCGTATTTCCTTGTTTTAATGCACTATTTAAAATATACATAGTGTACCCCCTAAATGACCTATAATTATTTCCTGTGGTAGGGTACACTATTACCCTGTAATATAATAGGTGGTCCAATTTAAAAATTATAGGTCAATATTAAGGTCCGATACCGTGAAGTTAGTTAACATAGAAAAATGTCTTTGAATTTTTATAGCATTTTAGAACGCTTATTTCCTCATTTTAAGCTTCTCAGAACACTTTATTTCGCATAGGCATACATAGTAAACTTTAGGGTCACTCTGTGTACCCCCTAATTGTCCTATAATTATTTCCTGTGGTTGGGTACACTATAACCCTGTAATATAATACGTGGTCCAGTTTAAAAATTATAGGTCAATATTAAGGTCCGATACCGTGCCGTTAGTTAACATAGAAAAGTGTCTTCGTATTTCCTTGTTTTAATGCACTATTTAAAATATACATAGTGTACCCCCTAATTGACCTATAGTTATTTCCTGTGGTAGGGTACACTATTACCCTGTAATATAATACCTGGTCCAATTTAAATATTATGGGTCAATATTAAGGTCTGATATTGCGCCTTGCGTTAGTTAACCATTGAAAGATGTCTTTGAATTTTTTAAAGCATTTTAGAACGCTTATTTCTTCATTTTAAGCTTCTCAGAACACTCTATTTCGCATAGGCATACATAGTAAATTTTAGGGTCACGCTGTGTACCACCTAATTGACCTATAATTATTTCCTGTGGTAAGGTACACTATTACCCTGTAATATAATACGTGGTACAATTTAAAAATTATAGGTCAATATTAAGGTCCGATACCGTGCCGTTAGTTAACATAGAAAAGTGTCTTCGTATTTCCTTGTTTTAATGCACTATTTAAAATATACATAGTGTACCCCCTAATTGACCTATAATTATTTCCTGTGGTAGGGTACACTATTACCCTGTAATATAATACCTATTCCAATTTAAATATTATGGGTCAATATTAAGGTCTGATATTGCGCCTTGCGTTAGTTAACCATTGAAAGATGTCTTTGAATTTTTAAAGCATTTTAGAACGCTTATTTCTTCATTTTAAGCATCTCAGAACACTCTATTTCGCATAGGCATACATAGTAAAATTTAGGGTCACGCTGTGTACCCCCTAAATGACCTATAATTATATCCTGTGGTAGGGTACACTATTACCCTGTAATATAATACGTGGTCCAATTTAAAAATTATAGGTCAATATTAAGGTCCGATACCGCGCCGTTAGTTAACATAGAAAAATGTCTTTGAATTTTTAAAGCATTTTATAACGCTTATTTCCTCATTTTAAGCTTCTCAGAACACTTTATTTCGCATAGGCATACATAGTAAACTTTAGGGTCACGCTGTGTACCCCCTAATTGACCTATAATTATTTCCTTTGGTGGGGTACACTATTACTCTGTAATATAATACCTGGTCCAATTTAAAAATTATAGGTCAATAATAAGGTCCGATATCGTGCCGTTAGTTAACATAGAAAAATATCTTTGAATTTTTAAAGCATTTTAGAACGCTTATTTCTTCATTTTAAGCTTCTCAGAGCACTCTATTTCGCATAGGCATACATAGTAAAATTTAGGGTCACGCTGTGTACCCCCTAAATGACCTATAATTATTTCCTGTGGTAGGGCACACTATTACCCTGTAATATAATACGTGGTCCAATTTAAAAATTATAGGTCAATATTAAGTTCCGATACCGTGCCGTTAGTTAACATTGAAAAATGTCTTCGTATTTCCTTGTTTTAATGCACTATTTAAAATATACATAGTGTACCCCCTAATTGACCTATAATTATTTCCTGTGGTAGGGTACACTATTACCCTGTAATACAATACCTGGTTCAATTTAAATATTATGGGTCAATATTAAGGTTTGATATTGCGCCTTGCGTTAGTTAACCATTGAAAGATGTCTTTGAATTTTTAAAGCATTTTAGAACGCTTATTTCTTCATTTTAAGCTTCTCAGAACACTCTATTTCGCATAGGCATACATAGTAAAATTTAGGGTCACGCTGTGTACCCCCTAAATGACCTATAATTATTTCCTGTGGTAGGGTACACTATTACCCTCCAATATAATACGTGGTCCAATTTAAAAATTATAGGTCAATATTAAGGTCCGATACCGTGCCGTTAGTTAACATAGAAAAATGTCTTTGAATTTTTAAAGCATTTTAGAACGCTTATTTCCTCATTTTAAGCTTCTCAGAACACTTTATTTCGCATAGGCATACATAGTAAACTTTAGGGTCACTCTGTGTACCCCCTAATTGACCTATAATTATTTCCTGTGGTAGGGTACACTATAACCCTGTAATATAATACGTGGTCCAATTTAAAAATTATAGGTCAATATTAAGGTGCAATACCGTGCCGTTAGTTAACATAGAAAAGAGTCTTCGTATTTTCTTGTTTTAATGCACTATTTAAAACATACATAGTGTACCCCCTAATTGACCTATAATTATTTCCTGTTGTAGGGTACACTATTACCCTGTAATATAATACCTGGTCCAATTGAAATATTATGGTTCCATATTAAGGTCTGATATCGCGCCTTGCGTTAGTTAACCATTGAAAGATGTCTTTGAATTTTTAAAGCATTTTAGAACGCTTATTTCTTCATTTTAAGCTTCTCAGAACACTTTATTTCGCATAGGCATACATAGTAAACTTTAGGGTCACGCTGTGTACCCCCTAATTGAC
The DNA here is from genome assembly GCF_982258835.1 of Parasteatoda tepidariorum. NCBI lineage: Eukaryota > Metazoa > Arthropoda > Arachnida > Araneae > Theridiidae > Parasteatoda > Parasteatoda tepidariorum. The sequence goes on along the minus strand of NW_028257401.1, from coordinate 415,009 downwards.
CTATAATTATTTCCTGTGGTAGGGTACACTATTACCCTGTAATATAATAGGTGGTCCAATTTAAAAATTATAGGTCAATATTAAGGTCCGATACCGTGCCGTTAGTTAGCATAGAAAAATGTCTTTGAATTTTTAAAGCATTTTAGAACGCTTATTTCCTCATTTTAAGCTTCTCAGAACACTTCATTTCGCATAGGCATACATAGAAAACTTTAGGGTCACTCTGCGTACCCCCTAATTGACCTATAATTATTTCCTGTGGTAGGGTACACTATAACCCTGTAATATAATACGTGGTCCAATTTAAAAATTATAGGTCAATATTAAGGTCCGATACCGTGCCGTTAGTTAACATAGAAAAGTGTCTTTGTATTTCCTTGTTTTAATGCACTATTTAAAATATACATAGTGTACCCCCTAATTGACCTATAATTATTTCCTGTGGTAGGGTACACTATTACCCTGTAATATAATACCTGGTCCAATTTAAATATTATGGGTCAATATTAAGGTCTGATATTGCGCCTTGCGTTAGTTAACCATTGAAAGATGTCTTTGAATTTTTAAAGCATTTTAGAACGCTTATTTCTTCATTTTAAGCTTCTCAGAACACTCTATTTCGCATAGGCATACATAGTAAATTTTAGGGTCACGCTGTGTACCACCTAATTGACCTATAATTATTTCCTGTGGTAAGGTACACTATTACCCTGTAATATAATACGTGGTACAATTTAAAAATTATAGGTCAATATTAAGGTCCGATACCGTGCCGTTAGTTAACATAGAAAAGTGTCTTCGTATTTCCTTGTTTTAATGCACTATTTAAAATATACATAGTGTACCCCCTAATTGACCTATAATTATTTCCTGTGGTAGGGTACACTATTACCGTGTAATATAATACCTGGTCCAATTTAAATATTATGGGTCAATATTAAGGTCTGATATTGCGCCTTGCGCTAGTTAACCATTGAAAGATGTCTTTGAATTTTTAAAGCATTTTAGAACGCTTATTTCTTCATTTTAAGCTTCTCAGAACACTCTATTTCGCATAAGCATACATAGTAAAATTTAGGGTCACGCTGTGTACCCCCTAAATGACCTATAATTATTTCCTGTGGTAGGGTACACTATTACCCTGTAATATAATACGTGGTCCAATTTAAAAATTATAGGTCAATATTAAGGACCGATACCGTGCCGTTAGTTAACATTGAAAAATGTCTTTGAATTTTTAAAGCATTTTCGAACGCTTATTTCCTCATTTTAAGCTTCTCAGAACACTTTATTTCGCATAGGCATACATAGTAAACTTTAGGGTCACGCTGTGTACCCCCTAATTGACCTATAATTATTTCCTGTGGTAGGGTACACTATTACCCTGTAATACAATACCTGGTTCAATTTAAATATTATGGGTCAATATTAAGGTTTGATATTGCGCCTTGCGTTAGTTAACCATTGAAAGATGTCTTTGAATTTTTAAAGCATTTTAGAACGCTTATTTCTTCATTTTAAGCTTCTCAGAACACTTTATTTCGCATAGGCATACATAGTAAACTTTAGGGTCACGCTGTGTACCCCCTAATTGACCTATAATTATTTCCTGTGGTAAGGTACACTATTACCCTGTAATATATTAGGTGATCCAATTTAAAAAATATAGGTCAATATTAAGGTCCGATACCGTGCCGTTAGTTAGCATAGAAAAATGTCATTGAATTTTTAAAGCATTTTAGAACGCTTATTTCCTCATTTTAAGCTTCTCAGAACACTTTATTTCGCATAGGCATACATAGTAAACTTTAGGGTCACTCTTCGTACCCCCTAATTTACATATAATTATTTCCTGTGGTAGGGTACACTATAACCCTGTAATATAATACGTGGTCCAATTTAAAAATTATAGGTCAATATTAAGGTCCGATACCGTGCCGTTAGTTAACATAGAAAAGTGTCTTCGTATTTCCTTGTTTTAATGCACTATTTAAAATATACATAGTGTACCCCCTAATTGACCTATAATTATTTCCTGTGGTAGGGTACACTATTACCCTGTAATATAATACCTGGTCCAATTTAAATATTATGGGTCAATATTAAGGTCTGATATTGCGCCTTGCGTTAGTTAACCATTGAAAGATGTCTTTGAATTTTTAAAGCATTTTAGAACGCTTATTTCTTCATTTTAAGCATCTCAGAACACTCTATTTCGCATAGGCATACATAGTAAAATTTAGGGTCACGCTGTGTACCCCCTAAATGACCTATAATTATTTCCTTTGGTAGGGTACACTATTACCCTGTAATATAATACGTGGTCCAATTTAAAAATTATAGGTCAATAATAAGGTGCGATACCGTGCTGTTAGTTAACATAGAAAAATGTCTTTGAATTTTTAAAGCATTTTAGAACGCTTATTTCTTCATTTTAAGCTTCTCAGAACACTCTATTTCGCATAGGCATACATAGTAAATTTTAGGGTCACGCTGTGTACCACCTAATTGACCTATAATTATTTCCTGTGGTAAGGTACACTATTACCCTGTAATATAATACGTGGTACAATTTAAAAATTATAGGTCAATATTAAGGTCCGATACCGTGCCGTTAGTTAACATAGAAAAGTGTCTTCGTATTTCCTTGTTTTAATGCACTATTTAAAATATACATAGTGTACCCCCTAAATGACCTATAATTATTTCCTGTGGTAGGGTACACTATTACCCTGTAATATAATAGGTGGTCCAATTTAAAAATTATAGGTCAATATTAAGGTCCGATACCGTGAAGTTAGTTAACATAGAAAAATGTCTTTGAATTTTTATAGCATTTTAGAACGCTTATTTCCTCATTTTAAGCTTCTCAGAACACTTTATTTCGCATAGGCATACATAGTAAACTTTAGGGTCACTCTGTGTACCCCCTAGTTGTCCTATAATTATTTCCTGTGGTAGGGTACACTATAACCCTGTAATATAATACGTGGTCCAGTTTAAAAATTATAGGTCAATATTAAGGTCCGATACCGTGCCGTTAGTTAACATAGAAAAGTGTCTTCGTATTTCCTTGTTTTAATGCACTATTTAAAATATACATAGTGTACCCCCTAATTGACCTATAGTTATTTCCTGTGGTAGGGTACACTATTACCCTGTAATATAATACCTGGTCCAATTTAAATATTATGGGTCAATATTAAGGTCTGATATTGCGCCTTGCGTTAGTTAACCATTGAAAGATGTCTTTGAATTTTTTAAAGCATTTTAGAACGCTTATTTCTTCAGTTTAAGCTTCTCAGAACACTCTATTTCGCATAGGCATACATAGTAAATTTTAGGGTCACGCTGTGTACCACCTAATTGACCTATAATTATTTCCTGTGGTAAGGTACACTATTACCCTGTAATATAATACGTGGTACAATTTAAAAATTATAGGTCAATATTAAGGTCCGATACCGTGCCGTTAGTTAACATAGAAAAGTGTCTTCGTATTTCCTTGTTTAATGCACTATTTAAAATATTACATAGTGTACCCCCTAATTGACCTATAATTATTTCCTGTGGTAGGGTACACTATTACCCTGTAATATAATACCTATTCCAATTTAAATATTATGGGTCAATATTAAGGTCTGATATTGCGCCTTGCGTTAGTTAACCATTGAAAGATGTCTTTGAATTTTTAAAGCATTTTAGAACGCTTATTTCTTCATTTTAAGCATCTCAGAACACTCTATTTCGCATAGGCATACATAGTAAAATTTAGGGTCACGCTGTGTACCCCTAAATGACCTATAATTATATCCTGTGGTAGGGTACACTATTACCCTGTAATATAATACGTGGTCCAATTTAAAAATTATAGGTCAATATTAAGGTCCGATACCGCGCCGTTAGTTAACATAGAAAAATGTCTTGGAATTTTTAAAGCATTTTATAACGCTTATTTCCTCATTTTAAGCTTCTCAGAACACTTTATTTCGCATAGGCATACATAGTAAACTTTAGGGTCACGCTGTGTACCCCCTAATTGACCTATAATTATTTCCTTTGGTGGGGTACACTATTACCCTGTAATATAATACCTGGTCCAATTTAAAAATTATAGGTCAATAATAAGGTCCGATACCGTGCCGTTAGTTAACATAGAAAAATATCTTTGAATTTTTAAAGCATTTTAGAACGCTTATTTCTTCATTTTAAGCTTCTCAGAGCACTCTATTTCGCATAGGCATACATAGTAAAATTTAGGGTCACGCTGTGTACCCCCTAAATGACCTATAATTATTTCCTGTGGTAGGGCACACTATTACCCTGTAATATAATACGTGGTCCAATTTAAAAATTATAGGTCAATATTAAGTTCCGATACCGTGCCGTTAGTTAACATTGAAAAATGTCTTCGTATTTCCTTGTTTTAATGCACTATTTAAAATATACATAGTGTACCCCCTAATTGACCTATAATTATTTCCTGTGGGTAGGGTACACTATTACCCTGTAATACAATACCTGGTTCAATTTAAATATTATGGGTCAATATTAAGGTTTGATATTGCGCCTTGCGTTAGTTAACCATTGAAAGATGTCTTTGAATTTTTAAAGCATTTTAGAACGCTTATTTCTTCATTTTAAGCTTCTCAGAACACTTTATTTCGCATAGGCATACATAGTAAACTTTAGGGTCACGCTGTGTACCCCCTAATTGACCTATAATTATTTCCTGTGGTAAGGTACACTATTACCCTGTAATATATTAGGTGATCCAATTTAAAAAATATAGGTCAATATTAAGGTCCGATACCGTGCCGTTAGTTAGCATAGAAAAATGTCATTGAATTTTTAAAGCATTTTAGAACGCTTATTTCCTCATTTTAAGCTTCTCAGAACACTTTATTTCGCATAGGCATACATAGTAAACTTTAGGGTCACTCTTCGTACCCCCTAATTTACATATAATTATTTCCTGTGGTAGGGTACACTATAACCCTGTAATATAATACGTGGTCCAATTTAAAAATTATAGGTCAATATTAAGGTCCGATACCGTGCCGTTAGTTAACATAGAAAAGTGTCTTCGTATTTCCTTGTTTTAATGCACTATTTAAAATATACATAGTGTACCCCCTAATTGACCTATAATTATTTCCTGTGGTAGGGTACACTATTACCCTGTAATATAATACCTGGTCCAATTTAAATATTATGGGTCAATATTAAGGTCTGATATTGCGCCTTGCGTTAGTTAACCATTGAAAGATGTCTTTGAATTTTTAAAGCATTTTAGAACGCTTATTTCTTCATTTTAAGCATCTCAGAACACTCTATTTCGCATAGGCATACATAGTAAAATTTAGGGTCACGCTGTGTACCCCCTAAATGACCTATAATTATTTCTTTGGTAGGTACACTATTACCCTGTAATATAATACGTGGTCCAATTTAAAATTATAGGTCAATAATAAGGTGCGATACCGTGCTGTTAGTTAACATAGAAAAATGTCTTTTGAATTTTTAAAGCATTTTAGAACGCTTATTTCTTCATTTTAAGCTTCTCAGAACACTCTATTTCGCATAGGCATACATAGTAAATTTTAGGGTCACGCTGTGTACCACCTAATTGACCTATAATTATTTCCTGTGGTAAGGTACACTATTACCCTGTAATATAATACGTGGTACAATTTAAAAATTATAGGTCAATATTAAGGTCCGATACCGTGCCGTTAGTTAACATAGAAAGTGTCTTCGTATTTCCTTGTTTTAATGCACTATTTAAAATATACATAGTGTACCCCCTAAATGACCTATAATTATTTCCTGTGGTAGGGTACACTATTACCCTGTAATATAATAGGTGGTCCAATTTAAAAATTATAGGTCAATATTAAGGTCCGATACCGTGAAGTTAGTTAACATAGAAAAATGTCTTTGAATTTTTATAGCATTTTAGAACGCTTATTTCCTCATTTTAAGCTTCTCAGAACACTTTATTTCGCATAGGCATACATAGTAAACTTTAGGGTCACTCTGTGTACCCCCTAATTGTCCTATAATTATTTCCTGTGGTTGGGTACACTATAACCCTGTAATATAATACGTGGTCCAGTTTAAAAATTATAGGTCAATATTAAGGTCCGATACCGTGCCGTTAGTTAACATAGAAAAGTGTCTTCGTATTTCCTTGTTTTAATGCACTATTTAAAATATACATAGTGTACCCCCTAATTGACCTATAGTTATTTCCTGTGGTAGGGTACACTATTACCCTGTAATATAATACCTGGTCCAATTTAAATATTATGGGTCAATATTAAGGTCTGATATTGCGCCTTGCGTTAGTTAACCATTGAAAGATGTCTTTGAATTTTTTAAAGCATTTTAGAACGCTTATTTCTTCATTTTAAGCTTCTCAGAACACTCTATTTCGCATAGGCATACATAGTAAATTTTAGGGTCACGCTGTGTACCACCTAATTGACCTATAATTATTTCCTGTGGTAAGGTACACTATTACCCTGTAATATAATACGTGGTACAATTTAAAAATTATAGGTCAATATTAAGGTCCGATACCGTGCCGTTAGTTAACATAGAAAAGTGTCTTCGTATTTCCTTGTTTTAATGCACTATTTAAAATATACATAGTGTACCCCCTAATTGACCTATAATTATTTCCTGTGGTAGGGTACACTATTACCCTGTAATATAATACCTATTCCAATTTAAATATTATGGGTCAATATTAAGGTCTGATATTGCGCCTTGCGTTAGTTAACCATTGAAAGATGTCTTTGAATTTTTAAAGCATTTTAGAACGCTTATTTCTTCATTTTAAGCATCTCAGAACACTCTATTTCGCATAGGCATACATAGTAAAATTTAGGGTCACGCTGTGTACCCCCTAAATGACCTATAATTATATCCTGTGGTAGGGTACACTATTACCCTGTAATATAATACGTGGTCCAATTTAAAAATTATAGGTCAATATTAAGGTCCGATACCGCGCCGTTAGTTAACATAGAAAAATGTCTTTGAATTTTTAAAGCATTTTATAACGCTTATTTCCTCATTTTAAGCTTCTCAGAACACTTTATTTCGCATAGGCATACATAGTAAACTTTAGGGTCACGCTGTGTACCCCCTAATTGACCTATAATTATTTCCTTTGGTGGGGTACACTATTACTCTGTAATATAATACCTGGTCCAATTTAAAAATTATAGGTCAATAATAAAGTCCGATACCGTGCCGTTAGTTAACATAGAAAAATATCTTTGAATTTTTAAAGCATTTTAGAACGCTTATTTCTTCATTTTAAGCTTCTCAGAGCACTCTATTTCGCATAGGCATACATAGTAAAATTTAGGGTCACGCTGTGTACCCCCTAAATGACCTATAATTATTTCCTGTGGTAGGGCACACTATTACCCTGTAATATAATACGTGGTCCAATTTAAAAATTATAGGTCAATATTAAGTTCCGATACCGTGCCGTTAGTTAACATTGAAAAATGTCTTCGTATTTCCTTGTTTTAATGCACTATTTAAAATATACATAGTGTACCCCCTAATTGACCTATAATTATTTCCTGTGGTAGGGTACACTATTACCCTGTAATACAATACCTGGTTCAATTTAAATATTATGGGTCAATATTAAGGTTTGATATTGCGCCTTGCGTTAGTTAACCATTGAAAGATGTCTTTGAATTTTTAAAGCATTTTAGAACGCTTATTTCTTCATTTTAAGCTTCTCAGAACACTCTATTTCGCATAGGCATACATAGTAAAATTTAGGGTCACGCTGTGTACCCCCTAAATGACCTATAATTATTTCCTGTGGTAGGGTACACTATTACCCTCCAATATAATACGTGGTCCAATTTAAAAATTATAGGTCAATATTAAGGTCCGATACCGTGCCGTTAGTTAACATAGAAAAATGTCTTTGAATTTTTAAAGCATTTTAGAACGCTTATTTCCTCATTTTAAGCTTCTCAGAACACTTTATTTCGCATAGGCATACATAGTAAACTTTAGGGTCACTCTGTGTACCCCCTAATTGACCTATAATTATTTCCTGTGGTAGGGTACACTATAACCCTGTAATATAATACGTGGTCCAATTTAAAAATTATAGGTCAATATTAAGGTGCAATACCGTGCCGTTAGTTAACATAGAAAAGAGTCTTCGTATTTTCTTGTTTTAATGCACTATTTAAAACATACATAGTGTACCCCCTAATTGACCTATAATTATTTCCTGTTGTAGGGTACACTATTACCCTGTAATATAATACCTGGTCCAATTGAAATATTATGGTTCCATATTAAGGTCTGATATCGCGCCTTGCGTTAGTTAACCATTGAAAGATGTCTTTGAATTTTTAAAGCATTTTAGAACGCTTATTTCTTCATTTTAAGCTTCTCAGAACACTTTATTTCGCATAGGCATACATAGTAAACTTTAGGGTCACGCTGTGTACCCCCTAATTGACCTATAATTATTTCCTGTGGTAGGGTACACTATTACCCTGTAATATAATAGGTGGTCCAATTTAAAAATTATAGGTCAATATTAAGGTCCGATACCGTGCCGTTAGTTAGCATAGAAAAATGTCTTTGAATTTTTAAAGCATTTTAGAACGCTTATTTCCTCATTTTAAGCTTCTCAGAACACTTCATTTCGCATAGGCATACATAGAAAACTTTAGGGTCACTCTGCGTACCCCCTAATTGACCTATAATTATTTCCTGTGGTAGGGTACACTATAACCCTGTAATATAATACGTGGTCCAATTTAAAAATTATAGGTCAATATTAAGGTCCGATACCGTGCCGTTAGTTAACATAGAAAAGTGTCTTTGTATTTCCTTGTTTTAATGCACTATTTAAAATATACATAGTGTACCCCCTAATTGACCTATAATTATTTCCTGTGGTAGGGTACACTATTACCCTGTAATATAATACCTGGTCCAATTTAAATATTATGGGTCAATATTAAGGTCTGATATTGCGCCTTGCGTTAGTTAACCATTGAAAGATGTCTTTGAATTTTTAAAGCATTTTAGAACGCTTATTTCTTCATTTTAAGCTTCTCAGAACACTCTATTTCGCATAGGCATACATAGTAAATTTTAGGGTCACGCTGTGTACCACCTAATTGACCTATAATTATTTCCTGTGGTAAGGTACACTATTACCCTGTAATATAATACGTGGTACAATTTAAAAATTATAGGTCAATATTAAGGTCCGATACCGTGCCGTTAGTTAACATAGAAAAGTGTCTTCGTATTTCCTTGTTTTAATGCACTATTTAAAATATACATAGTGTACCCCCTAATTGACCTATAATTATTTCCTGTGGTAGGGTACACTATTACCCTGTAATATAATACCTATTCCAATTTAAATATTATGGGTTAATATTAAGGTCTGATATTGCGCCTTGCGTTAGTTAACCATTGAAAGATGTCTTTGAATTTTTAAAGCATTTTAGAACGCTTATTTCCTCATTTTAAGCTTCTCAGAACAATTTATTTCGCATAGGCATACATAGTAAACTTTAGGGTCACGCTGTGTACCCCCTAATTGACCTATAATTATTTCCTTTGGTTTGGGTTCACTATTACCCTGTAATATAATACCTGGTTCAATTTAAAAATTATAGGTCAATAATAAGGTCCGATACCGTGCCGTTAGTTAACATAGAAAAATGTCTTTGAATTTTTAAAGCATTTTAGAACGCTTATTTCTTCATATTAAGCTTCTCAGAGCACTCTATTTCGCATAGGCATACATAGTAAAATTTAGGGTCACGCTGTGTACCCCCTAAATGACCTATAATTATTTCCTGTGGTAGGGCACACTATTACCCTGTAATATAATACGTGGTCCAATTTAAAAATTATAGGTCAATATTAAGTTCCGATACCGTGCCGTTAGTTAACATTGAAAAATGTCTTCGTATTTCCTTGTTTTAATGCACTATTTAAAATATACATAGTGTACCCCATAATTGACCTATAATTATTTCCTGTGGTAGGGTACACTATTACCCTGTAATACAATACCTGGTTCAATTTAAATATTATGGGTCAATATTAAGGTTTGATATTGCGCCTTGCGTTAGTTAACCATTGAAAGATGTCTTTGAATTTTTAAAGCATTTTAGAACGCTTATTTCTTCATTTTAAGCTTCTCAGAACACTCTATTTCGCATAGGCATACATAGTAAAATTTAGGGTCACGCTGTGTACCCCCTAAATGACCTATAATTATTTCCTGTGGTAGGGTACACTATTACCCTGTAATATAATACGTGGTCCAATTTAAAAATTATAGGTCAATATTAAGTTCCGATACCGTGCCGTTATTTAACATTGAAAAATGTCTTCGTATTTCCTTGTTTTAATGCACTATTTAAAATATTCATAGTGTACCCCCTAATTGACCTATAATTATTTCCTGTGGTAGGGTACACTATTACCCTGTAATACAATACCTGGTTCAATTTAAATATTATGGGCCAATATTAAGGTTTGATATTGCGCCTTGCGTTAGTTAACCATTGAAAGATGTCTTTGAATTTTTAAAGCATTTTAGAACGCTTATTTCTTCATTTAAGCTTCTCAGAACACTTTATTTCGCATAGGCATACGTAGTAAACTTTAGGGTCACGCTGTGTACCCCCTAATTGACCTATAATTATTTCCTGTGGTAGGGTACACTATTACCCTGTAATATAATAGGTGGTCCAATTTAAAAATTATAGGTCAATATTAAGGTCCGAAACCGTGCCGTTAGTTAACATAGAAAAATGTCTTTGAATTTTTAAAGCATTTTAGAACGCTTATTTCCTCATTTTAAGCTTCTCAGAACACTTTATTTCGCATAGGCATACATAGTAAATTTTAGGGTCACTCTGTGTACCCCCTAATTGACCTATAATTATTTCCTGTGGTAGGGTACACTATAACCCTGTAATATAATACGTGGTCCAATTTAAAAATTATAGGTCAATATTAAGGTGCAATACCGTGCCGTTATTTAACATAGAAAAGTGTCTTCGTATTTTCTTGTTTTAATGCACTATTTAAAACATACATAGTGTACCCCCTAATTGACCTATAATTATTTCCTGTTGTAGGGTACACGATTACCCTGTAATATAATACCTGGTCCAATTGAAATATTATGGTTCCATATTAAGGTCTGATATCGCGCCTTGCGTTAGTTAATAATTGAAAGATGTCTTTGAATTTTTAAAGCATATTTAGAACGCTTATTTCTTCATTTTAAGCTTCTCAGAACACTCTATTTCGCATAGACATACATAGTAAATTTTAGGGTCACGCTGTGTGCCACCTAATTGACCTATAATTATTTCCTGTGGAAAGGTACACTATTACCCTGTAATATAATACGTGGTACAATTAATAAATTATAGGTCAATATTAAGGTCCGATACCGTGCCGTTAGTTAACATAGAAAAGTGTCTTCGTATTTCCTTGTTTTAATGCACTATTTAAAATATACATAGTGTACCCCCTAATTGACCTATAATTATTTCCTGTGGTAGGGTACACTATTACCCTGTAATATAATACCTGGTCCAATTTAAATATTATGGGTCAATATTAAGGTCTGATATTGCGCCTTGCGCTAGTTAACCATTGAAAGATGTCTTTGAATTTTTAAAGCATTTTAGAACGCTTATTTCTTCATTTTAAGCTTCTCAGAACACTCTATTTCGCATAAGCATACATAGTAAAATTTAGGGTCACGCTGTGTACCCCCTAAATGACCTATAATTATTTCCTGTGGTAGGGTACACTATTACCCTGTAATATAATACGTGGTCCAATTTAAAAATTATAGGTCAATATTAAGGACCGATACCGTGCCGTTAGTTAACATTGAAAAATGTCTTTGAATTTTTAAAGCATTTTAGAACGCTTATTTCCTCATTTTAAGCTTCTCAGAACACTTTATTTCGCATAGGCATACATAGTAAACTTTAGGGTCTCTCTGTGTACCCCCTAATTGACCTATAATTATTTCCTGTTGTAGGGTACACTATAACCCTGTAATATAATACGTGGTCCAATTTAAAAATTATAGGTCAATATTAAGGTCCGATACCGTGCCGTTAGTTAACATAGAAAAGTGTATTCGTATTTCCTTGTTTTAATGCACTATTTAAAATATACATAGTGTACCCCCTAATTGACCTATAATTATTTCATGTGGTAGGGTACACTATTACCCTGTAATATAATACCTATTCCAATTTAAATATTATGGGTCAATATTAAGGTCTGATATTGCGCCTTGCGTTAGTTAACCATTGAAAGATGTCTTTGAATTTTTAAAGCATTTTAGAACGCTTATTTCTTCATTTTAAGCATCTCAGAACACTCTATTTCGCATAGGCATACATAGTAAAATTTAGGGTCACGCTGTGTACCCCTAAATGACCTATAATTATTTCCTGTGGTAGGGTACACTATTACCCTGTAATATAATACGTGGTCCAATTTAAAAATTATAGTCAATATTAAGGTCCGATACCGTGCTCTTAGTTAACATTGAAAAAATGTCTTTGAATTTTTAAAGCCATTTTAGAACGCTTATTTCCTCATTTTAAGCTTCTCAGAACACTTTATTTCGCATAGGTATACATAGTAAACTTTAGGGTCACGCTGTGTACCCCCTAAATGACCTATAATTATTTCCTGTGGTAGGGTACACTATTACCCTGTAATATAATACGTGGTCCAATTTAAAAATTATAGGTCAATATTAAGTTCCGATACCGTGCCGTTATTTAACATTGAAAAATGTCTTCGTATTTCCTTGTTTTAATGCACTATTTAAAATATTCATAGTGTACCCCCTAATTGACCTATAATTATTTCCTGTGGTAGGGTACACTATTACCCTGTAATACAATACCTGGTTCAATTTAAATATTATGGGCCAATATTAAGGTTTGATATTGCGCCTTGCGTTAGTTAACCATTGAAAGATGTCTTTGAATTTTTAAAGCATTTTAGAACGCTTATTTCTTCATTTTAAGCTTCTCAGAACACTTTATTTCGCATAGGCATACGTAGTAAACTTTAGGGTCACGCTGTGTACCCCCTAATTGACCTATAATTATTTCCTGTGGTAGGGTACACTATTACCCTGTAATATAATAGGTGGTCCAATTTAAAAATTATAGGTCAATATTAAGGTCCGATACCGTGCCGTTAGTTAACATAGAAAAATGTCTTTGAATTTTTAAAGCATTTTAGAACGCTTATTTCCTCATTTTAAGCTTCTCAGAACACTTTATTTCGCATAGGCATACATAGTAAATTTTAGGGTCACTCTGTGTACCCCCTAATTGACCTATAATTATTTCCTGTGGTAGGGTACACTATAACCCTGTAATATAATACGTGGTCCAATTTAAAAATTATAGGTCAATATTAAGGTGCAATACCGTGCCGTTATTTAACATAGAAAAGTGTCTTCGTATTTTCTTGTTTTAATGCACTATTTAAAACATACATAGTGTACCCCCTAATTGACCTATAATTATTTCCTGTTGTAGGGTACACTATTACCCTGTAATATAATACCTGGTCCAATTGAAATATTATGGTTCCATATTAAGGTCTGATATCGCGCCTTGCGTTAGTTAATAATTGAAAGATGTCTTTGAATTTTTAAAGCATTTTAGAACGCTTATTTCTTCATTTTAAGCTTCTCAGAACACTCTATTTCGCATAGACATACATAGTAAATTTTAGGGTCACGCTGTGTGCCACCTAATTGACCTATAATTATTTCCTGTGGAAAGGTACACTATTACCCTGTAATATAATACGTGGTACAATTAATAAATTATAGGTCAATATTAAGGTCCGATACCGTGCCGTTAGTTAACATAGAAAAGTGTCTTCGTATTTCCTTGTTTTAATGCACTATTTAAAATATACATAGTGTACCCCCTAATTGACCTATAATTATTTCCTGTGGTAGGGTACACTATTACCCTGTAATATAATACCTGGTCCAATTTAAATATTATGGGTCAATATTAAGGTCTGATATTGCGCCTTGCGCTAGTTAACCATTGAAAGATGTCTTTGAATTTTTAAAGCATTTTAGAACGCTTATTTCTTCATTTTAAGCTTCTCAGAACACTCTATTTCGCATAAGCATACATAGTAAAATTTAGGGTCACGCTGTGTACCCCCTAAATGACCTATAATTATTTCCTGTGGTAGGGTACACTATTACCCTGTAATATAATACGTGGTCCAATTTAAAAATTATAGGTCAATATTAAGGACCGATACCGTGCCGTTAGTTAACATTGAAAAATGTCTTTGAATTTTTAAAGCATTTTAGAACGCTTATTGCCTCATTTTAAGCTTCTCAGAACACTTTATTTCGCATAGGCATACATAGTAAACTTTAGGGTCTCTCTGTGTACCCCCTAATTGACCTATAATTATTTCCTGTTGTAGGGTACACTATAACCCTGTAATATAATACGTGGTCCAATTTAAAAATTATAGGTCAATATTAAGGTCCGATACCGTGCCGTTAGTTAACATAGAAAAGTGTATTCGTATTTCCTTGTTTTAATGCACTATTTAAAATATACATAGTGTACCCCCTAATTGACCTATAATTATTTCATGTGGTAGGGTACACTATTACCCTGTAATATAATACCTATTCCAATTTAAATATTATGGGTCAATATTAAGGTCTGATATTGCGCCTTGAGTTAGTTAACCATTGAAAGATGTCTTTGAATTTTTAAAGCATTTTAGAACGCTTATTTCTTCATTTTAAGCATCTCAGAACACTCTATTTCGCATAGGCATACATAGTAAAATTTAGGGTCACGCTGTGTACCCCCTAAATGACCTATAATTATTTCCTGTGGTAGGGTACACTATTACCCTGTAATATAATACGTGGTCCAATTTAAAAATTATAGGTCAATATTAAGGTCCGATACCGTGCCGTTAGTTAACATTGAAAAATGTCTTTGAATTTTTAAAGCATTTTAGAACGCTTATTTCCTCATTTTAAGCTTCTCAGAACACTTTATTTCGCATAGGTATACATAGTAAACTTTAGGGTCACGCTGTGTACCCCCTAATTGACCTATAATTATTTCCTGTGGTAGGATACACTATAACCCTGTAATATAATACGTGGTCCAATTTAAAAATTATAGGTCAATATTAAGGTCCGATACCGTGCCGTTAGTTAACATAGAAAAATGTCTTTGAATTTTTAAAGCATTTTAGAACGCTTATTTCCTCATTTTAAGCTTCTCAGAACACTTTATTTCGCATAGGCATACATAGTAAATTTTAGGGTCACTCTGTGTACCCCCTAATTGACCTATAATTATTTCCTGTGGTAGGGTACACTATAACCCTGTAATATAATACGTGGTCCAATTTAAAAATTATAGGTCAATATTAAGGTGCAATACCGTGCCGTTATTTAACATAGAAAAGTGTCTTCGTATTTTCTTGTTTTAATGCACTATTTAAAACATACATAGTGTACCCCCTAATTGACCTATAATTATTTCCTGTTGTAGGGTACACTATTACCCTGTAATATAATACCTGGTCCAATTGAAATATTATGGTTCCATATTAAGGTCTGATATCGCGCCTTGCGTTAGTTAATAATTGAAAGATGTCTTTGAATTTTTAAAGCATTTTAGAACGCTTATTTCTTCATTTTAAGCTTCTCAGAACACTCTATTTCGCATAGACATACATAGTAAATTTTAGGGTCACGCTGTGTGCCACCTAATTGACCTATAATTATTTCCTGTGGAAAGGTACACTATTACCCTGTAATATAATACGTGGTACAATTAATAAATTATAGGTCAATATTAAGGTCCGATACCGTGCCGTTAGTTAACATAGAAAAGTGTCTTCGTATTTCCTTGTTTTAATGCACTATTTAAAATATACATAGTGTACCCCCTAATTGACCTATAATTATTTCCTGTGGTAGGGTACACTATTACCCTGTAATATAATACCTGGTCCAATTTAAATATTATGGGTCAATATTAAGGTCTGATATTGCGCCTTGCGCTAGTTAACCATTGAAAGATGTCTTTGAATTTTTAAAGCATTTTAGAACGCTTATTTCTTCATTTTAAGCTTCTCAGAACACTCTATTTCGCATAAGCATACATAGTAAAATTTAGGGTCACGCTGTGTACCCCCTAAATGACCTATAATTATTTCCTGTGGTAGGGTACACTATTACCCTGTAATATAATACGTGGTCCAATTTAAAAATTATAGGTCAATATTAAGGACCGATACCGTGCCGTTAGTTAACATTGAAAAATGTCTTTGAATTTTTAAAGCATTTTAGAACGCTTATTGCCTCATTTTAAGCTTCTCAGAACACTTTATTTCGCATAGGCATACATAGTAAACTTTAGGGTCTCTCTGTGTACCCCCTAATTGACCTATAATTATTTCCTGTTGTAGGGTACACTATAACCCTGTAATATAATACGTGGTCCAATTTAAAAATTATAGGTCAATATTAAGGTCCGATACCGTGCCGTTAGTTAACATAGAAAAGTGTATTCGTATTTCCTTGTTTTAATGCACTATTTAAAATATACATAGTGTACCCCCTAATTGACCTATAATTATTTCATGTGGTAGGGTACACTATTACCCTGTAATATAATACCTATTCCAATTTAAATATTATGGGTCAATATTAAGGTCTGATATTGCGCCTTGAGTTAGTTAACCATTGAAAGATGTCTTTGAATTTTTAAAGCATTTTAGAACGCTTATTTCTTCATTTTAAGCATCTCAGAACACTCTATTTCGCATAGGCATACATAGTAAAATTTAGGGTCACGCTGTGTACCCCCTAAATGACCTATAATTATTTCCTGTGGTAGGGTACACTATTACCCTGTAATATAATACGTGGTCCAATTTAAAAATTATAGGTCAATATTAAGGTCCGATACCGTGCCGTTAGTTAACATTGAAAAATGTCTTTGAATTTTTAAAGCATTTTAGAACGCTTATTTCCTCATTTTAAGCTTCTCAGAACACTTTATTTCGCATAGGTATACATAGTAAACTTTAGGGTCACGCTGTGTACCCCCTAATTGACCTATAATTATTTCCTGTGGTAGGATACACTATAACCCTGTAATATAATACGTGGTCCAATTTAAAAATTATAGGTCAATATTAAGGTCAGATACCGTGCCGTTAGTTAACATAGAAAAGTGTCTTCGAATTTCCTTGTTTTAATGCACTATTTAAAATATACATAGTGTACCCCCTAATTGACCTATAATTATTTCCTGTGGTAGGGTACACTATTACCCTCAGATATAATATCTGGTTCAAGTTAAATATTATGGGTCAATATTAAGGTCTGATATTGCGCCTTGCGTTAGTTAACCATTGAAAGATGTCTTTGAGTTTTTAAAGCATTTTAGAACGCTTATTTCTTCATTTTAAGCATCTCAGAACACTCTATTTCGCATAGGCATACATAGTAAACTTTAGGGTCACGCTGTGTACCCCCTAATTGACCTATAATTATTTCCTGTTGTAGGGTACACTATTACCCTGTAATATAATAGGTGGTCCAATTTAAAAATTATAGGTCAATATTAAGGTCCGATACCGTGCCGTTAGTTAGCATAGAAAAATGTCTTTGAATTTTTAAAGCATTTTAGAACGCTTATTTCCTCATTTCAAGCTTCTCAGAACACTTCATTTCGCATAGGCATACATAGAAAACTTTAGGGTCACTCTGCGTACCCCCTAATTGACCTATAATTATTTCCTGTGTTAGGGTACACTATAACCCTGTAATATAATACGTGGTCCAATTTAAAAATTATAGGTCAATATTAAGATCCGATACCGTGCCGTTAGTTAACATAGAAAAGTGTCTTCGTATTTCCTTGTTTTAATGCACTATTTAAAATATACATAGTGTACCCCCTAATTGACCTATAATTATTTCCTGTGGTAGGGTACACTATTACCCTGTAATATAATAGGTGGTCCAATTTAAAAATTATAGGTCAATATTAAGGTCCGATACCGTGCCGTTAGTTAACATAGAAAAATGTCTTTGAATTTTTAAAGCATTTTAGAACGCTTATTTCCTCATTTTAAGCTTCTCAGAACACTTTATTTCGCATAGGCATACATAGTAAATTTTAGGGTCACTCTGTGTACCCCCTAATTGACCTATAATTATTTCCTGTGGTAGGGTACACTATAACCCTGTAATATAATACGTGGTCCAATTTAAAAATTATAGGTCAATATTAAGGTGCAATACCGTGCCGTTAGTTAACATAGAAAAGTGTCTTAGTATTTTCTTGTTTTAATGCACTATTTAAAACATACATAGTGTACCCCCTAATTGACCTATAATTATTTCCTGTTGTAGGGTACACTATTACCCTGTAATATAATACCTGGTCCAATTGAAATATTATGGTTCCATATTAAGGTCTGATATCGCGCCTTGCGTTACTTAATAATTGAAAGATGTCTTTGAATTTTTAAAGCATTTTAGAACGCTTATTTCTTCATTTTAAGCTTCTCAGAACACTCTATTTCGCATAGACATACATAGTAAATTTTAGGGTCACGCTGTGTACCACCTAATTGACCTATAATTATTTCCTGTGGTAAGGTACACTATTACCCTGTAATATAATACGTGGTACAATTAATAAATTATAGGTCAATATTAAGGTCCGATACCGTGCCGTTAGTTAACATAGAAAAGTGTCTTCGTATTTCCTTGTTTTAATGCACTATTTAAAATATACATAGTGTACCCCCTAATTGACCTATAATTATTTCCTGTGGTAGGGTACACTATTACCGTGTAATATAATACCTGGTCCAATTTAAATATTATGGGTCAATATTAAGGTCTGATATTGCGCCTTGCGCTAGTTAACCATTGAAAGATGTCTTTGAATTTTTAAAGCATTTTAGAACGCTTATTTCTTCATTTTAAGCTTCTCAGAACACTCTATTTCGCATAAGCATACATAGTAAAATTTAGGGTCACGCTGTGTACCCCCTAAATGACCTATAATTATTTCCTGTGGTAGGGTACACTATTACCCTGTAATATAATACGTGGTCCAATTTAAAAATTATAGGTCAATATTAAGGACCGATACCGTGCCGTTAGTTAACATTGAAAAATGTCTTTGAATTTTTAAAGCATTTTCGAACGCTTATTTCCTCATTTTAAGCTTCTCAGAACACTTTATTTCGCATAGGCATACATAGTAAACTTTAGGGTCACGCTGTGTACCCCCTAATTGACCTATAATTATTTCCTGTGGTAGGGTACACTATTACCCTGTAATACAATACCTGGTTCAATTTAAATATTATGGGTCAATATTAAGGTTTGATATTGCGCCTTACGTTAGTTAACCATTGAAAGATGTCTTTGAATTTTTAAAGCATTTTAGAACGCTTATTTCTTCATTTTAAGCTTCTCAGAACACTTTATTTCGCATAGGCATACATAGTAAACTTTAGGGTCACGCTGTGTACCCCCTAATTGACCTATAATTATTTCCTGTGGTAAGGTACACTATTACCCTGTAATATATTAGGTGATCCAATTTAAAAAATATAGGTCAATATTAAGGTCCGATACCGTGCCGTTAGTTAGCATAGAAAAATGTCATTGAATTTTTAAAGCATTTTAGAACGCTTATTTCCTCATTTTAAGCTTCTCAGAACACTTTATTTCGCATAGGCATACATAGTAAACTTTAGGGTCACTCTTCGTACCCCCTAATTTACATATAATTATTTCCTGTGGTAGGGTACACTATAACCCTGTAATATAATACGTGGTCCAATTTAAAAATTATAGGTCAATATTAAGGTCCGATACCGTGCCGTTAGTTAACATAGAAAAGTGTCTTCGTATTTCCTTGTTTTAATGCACTATTTAAAATATACATAGTGTACCCCCTAATTGACCTATAATTATTTCCTGTGGTAGGGTACACTATTACCGTGTAATATAATACCTGGTCCAATTTAAATATTATGGGTCAATATTAAGGTCTGATATTGCGCCTTGCGCTAGTTAACCATTGAAAGATGTCTTTGAATTTTTAAAGCATTTTAGAACGCTTATTTCTTCATTTTAAGCTTCTCAGAACACTCTATTTCGCATAAGCATACATAGTAAAATTTAGGGTCACGCTGTGTACCCCCTAAATGACCTATAATTATTTCCTGTGGTAGGGTACACTATTACCCTGTAATATAATACGTGGTCCAATTTAAAAATTATAGGTCAATATTAAGGACCGATACCGTGCCGTTAGTTAACATTGAAAAATGTCTTTGAATTTTTAAAGCATTTTCGAACGCTTATTTCCTCATTTTAAGCTTCTCAGAACACTTTATTTCGCATAGGCATACATAGTAAACTTTAGGGTCACGCTGTGTACCCCCTAATTGACCTATAATTATTTCCTGTGGTAGGGTACACTATTACCCTGTAATACAATACCTGGTTCAATTTAAATATTATGGGTCAATATTAAGGTTTGATATTGCGCCTTGCGTTAGTTAACCATTGAAAGATGTCTTTGAATTTTTAAAGCATTTTAGAACGCTTATTTCTTCATTTTAAGCTTCTCAGAACACTTTATTTCGCATAGGCATACATAGTAAACTTTAGGGTCACGCTGTGTACCCCCTAATTGACCTATAATTATTTCCTGTGGTAAGGTACACTATTACCCTGTAATATATTAGGTGATCCAATTTAAAAAATATAGGTCAATATTAAGGTCCGATACCGTGCCGTTAGTTAGCATAGAAAAATGTCATTGAATTTTTAAAGCATTTTAGAACGCTTATTTCCTCATTTTAAGCTTCTCAGAACACTTTATTTCGCATAGGCATACATAGTAAACTTTAGGGTCACTCTTCGTACCCCCTAATTTACATATAATTATTTCCTGTGGTAGGGTACACTATAACCCTGTAATATAATACGTGGTCCAATTTAAAAATTATAGGTCAATATTAAGGTCCGATACCGTGCCGTTAGTTAACATAGAAAAGTGTCTTCGTATTTCCTTGTTTTAATGCACTATTTAAAATATACATAGTGTACCCCCTAATTGACCTATAATTATTTCCTGTGGTAGGGTACACTATTACCCTGTAATATAATACCTGGTCCAATTTAAATATTATGGGTCAATATTAAGGTCTGATATTGCGCCTTGCGTTAGTTAACCATTGAAAGATGTCTTTGAATTTTTAAAGCATTTTAGAACGCTTATTTCTTCATTTTAAGCATCTCAGAACACTCTATTTCGCATAGGCATACATAGTAAAATTTAGGGTCACGCTGTGTACCCCCTAAATGACCTATAACTATTTCCTTTGGTAGGGTACACTATTACCCTGTAATATAATACGTGGTCCAATTTAAAAATTATAGGTCAATAATAAGGTGCGATACCGTGCTGTTAGTTAACATAGAAAAATGTCTTTGAATTTTTAAAGCATTTTAGAACGCTTATTTCTTCATTTTAAGCTTCTCAGAACACTCTATTTCGCATAGGCATACATAGTAAATTTTAGGGTCACGCTGTGTACCACCTAATTGACCTACAATTATTTCCTGTGGTAAGGTACACTATTACCCTGTAATATAATACGTGGTACAATTTAAAAATTATAGGTCAATATTAAGGTCCGATACCGTGCCGTTAGTTAACATAGAAAAGTGTCTTCGTATTTCCTTGTTTTAATGCACTATTTAAAATATACATAGTGTACCCCCTAAATGACCTATAATTATTTCCTGTGGTAGGGTACACTATTACCCTGTAATATAATAGGTGGTCCAATTTAAAAATTATAGGTCAATATTAAGGTCCGATACCGTGAAGTTAGTTAACATAGAAAAATGTCTTTGAATTTTTATAGCATTTTAGAACGCTTATTTCCTCATTTTAAGCTTCTCAGAACACTTTATTTCGCATAGGCATACATAGTAAACTTTAGGGTCACTCTGTGTACCCCCTAATTGTCCTATAATTATTTCCTGTGGTAGGGTACACTATAACCCTGTAATATAATACGTGGTCCAGTTTAAAAATTATAGGTCAATATTAAGGTCCGATACCGTGCCGTTAGTTAACATAGAAAAGTGTCTTCGTATTTCCTTGTTTTAATGCACTATTTAAAATATACATAGTGTACCCCCTAATTGACCTATAGTTATTTCCTGTGGTAGGGTACACTATTACCCTGTAATATAATACCTGGTCCAATTTAAATATTATGGGTCAATATTAAGGTCTGATATTGCGCCTTGCGTTAGTTAACCATTGAAAGATGTCTTTGAATTTTTTAAAGCATTTTAGAACGCTTATTTCTTCATTTTAAGCTTCTCAGAACACTCTATTTCGCATAGGCATACATAGTAAATTTTAGGGTCACGCTGTGTACCACCTAATTGACCTATAATTATTTCCTGTGGTAAGGTACACTATTACCCTGTAATATAATACGTGGTACAATTTAAAAATTATAGGTCAATATTAAGGTCCGATACCGTGCCGTTAGTTAACATAGAAAAGTGTCTTCGTATTTCCTTGTTTTAATGCACTATTTAAAATATACATAGTGTACCCCCTAATTGACCTATAATTATTTCCTGTGGTAGGGTACACTATTACCCTGTAATATAATACCTATTCTAATTTAAATATTATGGGTCAATATTAAGGTCTGATATTGCGCCTTGCGTTAGTTAACCATTGAAAGATGTCTTTGAATTTTTAAAGCATTTTAGAACGCTTATTTCTTCATTTTAAGCATCTCAGAACACTCTATTTCGCATAGGCATACATAGTAAAATTTAGGGTCACGCTGTGTACCCCCTAAATGACCTATAATTATATCCTGTGGTAGGGTACACTATTACCCTGTAATATAATACGTGGTCCAATTTAAAAATTATAGGTCAATATTAAGGTCCGATACCGCGCCGTTAGTTAACATAGAAAAATGTCTTTGAATTTTTAAAGCATTTTAGAACGCTTATTTCCTCATTTTAAGCTTCTCAGAACACTTTATTTCGCATAGGCATACATAGTAAACTTTAGGGTCACGCTGTGTACCCCCTAATTGACCTATAATTATTTCCTTTGGTGGGGTACACTATTACCCTGTAATATAATACCTGGTCCAATTTAAAAATTATAGGTCAATAATAAGGTCCGATACCGTGCCGTTAGTTAACATAGAAAAATATCTTTGAATTTTTAAAGCATTTTAGAACGCTTATTTCTTCATTTTAAGCTTCTCAGAGCACTCTATTTCGCATAGGCATACATAGTAAAATTTAGGGTCACGCTGTGTACCCCCTAAATGACCTATAATTATTTCCTGTGGTAGGGCACACTATTACCCTGTAATATAATACGTGGTCCAATTTAAAAATTATAGGTCAATATTAAGTTCCGATACCGTGCCGTTAGTTAACATTGAAAAATGTCTTCGTATTTCCTTGTTTTAATGCACTATTTAAAATATACATAGTGTACCCCCTAATTGACCTATAATTATTTCCTGTGGTAGGGTACACTATTACCCTGTAATACAATACCTGGTTCAATTTAAATATTATGGGTCAATATTAAGGTTTGATATTGCGCCTTGCGTTAGTTAACCATTGAAAGATGTCTTTGAATTTTTAAAGCATTTTAGAACGCTTATTTCTTCATTTTAAGCTTCTCAGAACACTCTATTTCGCATAGGCATACATAGTAAAATTTAGGGTCACGCTGTGTACCCCCTAAATGACCTATAATTATTTCCTGTGGTAGGGTACACTATTACCCTCCAATATAATACGTGGTCCAATTTAAAAATTATAGGTCAATATTAAGGTCCGATACCGTGCCGTTAGTTAACATAGAAAAATGTCTTTGAATTTTTAAAGCATTTTAGAACGCTTATTTCCTCATTTTAAGCTTCTCAGAACACTTTATTTCGCATAGGCATACATAGTAAACTTTAGGGTCACTCTGTGTACCCCCTAATTGACCTATAATTATTTCCTGTGGTAGGGTACACTATAACCCTGTAATATAATACGTGGTCCAATTTAAAAATTATAGGTCAATATTAAGGTGCAATACCGTGCCGTTAGTTAACATAGAAAAGAGTCTTCGTATTTTCTTGTTTTAATGCACTATTTAAAACATACATAGTGTACATCCTAATTGACCTATAATTATT
The DNA here is from genome assembly GCF_982258835.1 of Parasteatoda tepidariorum. Taxonomy (NCBI): domain Eukaryota; kingdom Metazoa; phylum Arthropoda; class Arachnida; order Araneae; family Theridiidae; genus Parasteatoda; species Parasteatoda tepidariorum. The sequence continues at coordinate 390,610 of NW_028257401.1, read as the reverse complement.
TCCTGTTGTAGGGTACACTATTACCCTGTAATATAATACCTGGTCCAATTGAAATATTATGGTTCCATATTAAGGTCTGATATCGCGCCATGCGTTAGTTAACCATTGAAAGATGTCTTTGAATTTTTAAAGCATTTTAGAACGCTTATTTCTTCATTTTAAGCTTCTCAGAACACTTTATTTCGCATAGGCATACATAGTAAACTTTAGGGTCACGCTGTGTACCCCCTAATTGACCTATAATTATTTCCTGTGGTAGGGTACACTATTACCCTGTAATATAATAGGTGGTCCAATTTAAAAATTATAGGTCAATATTAAGGTCCGATACCGTGCCGTTAGTTAGCATAGAAAAATGTCTTTGAATTTTTAAAGCATTTTAGAACGCTTATTTCCTCATTTTAAGCTTCTCAGAACACTTCATTTCGCATAGGCATACATAGAAAACTTTAGGGTCACTCTGCGTACCCCCTAATTGACCTATAATTATTTCCTGTGGTAGGGTACACTATAACCCTGTAATATAATACGTGGTCCAATTTAAAAATTATAGGTCAATATTAAGGTCCGATACCGTGCCGTTAGTTAACATAGAAAAGTGTCTTTGTATTTCCTTGTTTTAATGCACTATTTAAAATATACATAGTGTACCCCCTAATTGACCTATAATTATTTCCTGTGGTAGGGTACACTATTACCCTGTAATATAATACCTTTTCCAATTTAAATATTATGGGTCAATATTAAGGTCTGATATTGCGCCTTGCGTTAGTTAACCATTGAAAGATGTCTTTGAATTTTTAAAGCATTTTAGAACGCTTATTTCTTCATTTTAAGCTTCTCAGAACACTCTATTTCGCATAGGCATACATAGTAAATTTTAGGGTCACGCTGTGTACCACCTAATTGACCTATAATTATTTCCTGTGGTAAGGTACACTATTACCCTGTAATATAATACGTGGTACAATTTAAAAATTATAGGTCAATATTAAGGTCCGATACCGTGCCGTTAGTTAACATAGAAAAGTGTCTTCGTATTTCCTTGTTTTAATGCACTATTTAAAATATACATAGTGTACCCCCTAATTGACCTATAATTATTTCCTGTGGTAGGGTACACTATTACCCTGTAATATAATACCTATTCCAATTTAAATATTATGGGTTAATATTAAGGTCTGATATTGCGCCTTGCGTTAGTTAACCATTGAAAGATGTCTTTGAATTTTTAAAGCATTTTAGAACGCTTATTTCTTCATTTTAAGCATCTCAGAACACTCTATTTCGCATAGGCATACATAGTAAAATTTAGGGTCACGCTGTGTACCCCCTAAATGACCTATAATTATATCCTGTGGTAGGGTACACTATTACCCTGTAATATAATACGTGGTCCAATTTAAAAATTATAGGTCAATATTAAGGTCCGATACCGTGCCGTTAGTTAACATAGAAAAATGTCTTTGAATTTTTAAAGCATTTTAGAACGCTTATTTCCTCATTTTAAGCTTCTCAGAACAATTTATTTCGCATAGGCATACATAGTAAACTTTAGGGTCACGCTGTGTACCCCCTAATTGACCTATAATTATTTCCTTTGGTTTGGGTACACTATTACCCTGTAATATAATACCTGGTTCAATTTAAAAATTATAGGTCAATAATAAGGTCCGATACCGTGCCGTTAGTTAACATAGAAAAATGTCTTTGAATTTTTAAAGCATTTTAGAACACTTATTTCTTCATTTTAAGCTTCTCAGAGCACTCTATTTCGCATAGGCATACATAGTAAAATTTAGGGTCACGCTGTGTACCCCCTAAATGACCTATAATTATTTCCTGTGGTAGGGCACACTATTACCCTGTAATATAATACGTGGTCCAATTTAAAAATTATAGGTCAATATTAAGTTCCGATACCGTGCCGTTAGTTAACATTGAAAAATGTCTTCGTATTTCCTTGTTTTAATGCACTATTTAAAATATACATAGTGTACCCCATAATTGACCTATAATTATTTCCTGTGGTAGGGTACACTATTACCCTGTAATACAATACCTGGTTCAATTTAAATATTATGGGACAATATTAAGGTTTGATATTGCGCCTTGCGTTAGTTAACCATTGAAAGATGTCTTTGAATTTTTAAAGCATTTTAGAACGCTTATTTCTTCATTTTAAGCTTCTCAGAACACTCTATTTCGCATAGGCATACATAGTAAAATTTAGGGTCACGCTGTGTACCCCCTAAATGACCTATAATTATTTCCTGTGGTAGGGTACACTATTACCCTGTAATATAATACGTGGTCCAATTTAAAAATTATAGGTCAATATTAAGTTCCGATACCGTGCCGTTATTTAACATTGAAAAATGTCTTCGTATTTCCTTGTTTTAATGCACTATTTAAAATATTCATAGTGTACCCCCTAATTGACCTATAATTATTTCCTGTGGTAGGGTACACTATTACCCTGTAATACAATACCTGGTTCAATTTAAATATTATGGGCCAATATTAAGGTTTGATATTGCGCCTTGCGTTAGTTAACCATTGAAAGATGTCTTTGAATTTTTAAAGCATTTTAGAACGCTTATTTCTTCATTTTAAGCTTCTCAGAACACTTTATTTCGCATAGGCATACGTAGTAAACTTTAGGGTCACGCTGTGTACCCCCTAATTGACCTATAATTATTTCCTGTGGTAGGGTACACTATTACCCTGTAATATAATAGGTGGTCCAATTTAAAAATTATAGGTCAATATTAAGGTCCGATACCGTGCCGTTAGTTAACATAGAAAAATGTCTTTGAATTTTTAAAGCATTTTAGAACGCTTATTTCCTCATTTTAAGCTTCTCAGAACACTTTATTTCGCATAGGCATACATAGTAAATTTTAGGGTCACTCTGTGTACCCCCTAATTGACCTATAATTATTTCCTGTGGTAGGGTACACTATAACCCTGTAATATAATACGTGGTCCAATTTAAAAATTATAGGTCAATATTAAGGTGCAATACCGTGCCGTTATTTAACATAGAAAAGTGTCTTCGTATTTTCTTGTTTTAATGCACTATTTAAAACATACATAATGTACCCCCTAATTGACCTATAATTATTTCCTGTTGTAGGGTACACTATTACCCTGTAATATAATACCTGGTCCAATTGAAATATTATGGTTCCATATTAAGGTCTGATATCGCGCCTTGCGTTAGTTAATAATTGAAAGATGTCTTTGAATTTTTAAAGCATTTTAGAACGCTTATTTCTTCATTTTAAGCTTCTCAGAACACTCTATTTCGCATAGACATACATAGTAAATTTTAGGGTCACGCTGTGTGCCACCTAATTGACCTATAATTATTTCCTGTGGTAGGGTACACTATTACCCTGTAATATAATACGTGGTCCAATTTAAAAATTATAGGTCAATATTAAGGACCGATACCGTGCCGTTAGTTAACATTGAAAAATGTCTTTGAATTTTTAAAGCATTTTAGAACGCTTATTTCCTCATTTTAAGCTTCTCAGAACACTTTATTTCGCATAGGCATACATAGTAAACTTTAGGGTCTCTCTGTGTACCCCCTAATTGACCTATAATTATTTCCTGTTGTAGGGTACACTATAACCCTGTAATATAATACGTGGTCCAATTTAAAAATTATAGGTCAATATTAAGGTCCGATACCGTGCCGTTAGTTAACATAGAAAAGTGTATTCGTATTTCCTTGTTTTAATGCACTATTTAAAATATACATAGTGTACCCCCTAATTGACCTATAATTATTTCCTGTGGTAGGGTACACTATTACCCTGTAATATAATACCTATTCCAATTTAAATATTATGGGTTAATATTAAGGTCTGATATTGCGCCTTGCGTTAGTTAACCATTGAAAGATGTCTTTGAATTTTTAAAGCATTTTAGAACGCTTATTTCTTCATTTTAAGCATCTCAGAACACTCTATTTCGCATAGGCATACATAGTAAAATTTAGGGTCACGCTGTGTACCCCCTAAATGACCTATAATTATATCCTGTGGTAGGGTACACTATTACCCTGTAATATAATACGTGGTCCAATTTAAAAATTATAGGTCAATATTAAGGTCCGATACCGTGCCGTTAGTTAACATAGAAAAATGTCTTTGAATTTTTAAAGCATTTTAGAACGCTTATTTCCTCATTTTAAGCTTCTCAGAACAATTTATTTCGCATAGGCATACATAGTAAACTTTAGGGTCACGCTGTGTACCCCCTAATTGACCTATAATTATTTCCTTTGGTTTGGGTACACTATTACCCTGTAATATAATACCTGGTTCAATTTAAAAATTATAGGTCAATAATAAGGTCCGATACCGTGCCGTTAGTTAACATAGAAAAATGTCTTTGAATTTTTAAAGCATTTTAGAACGCTTATTTCTTCATTTTAAGCTTCTCAGAGCACTCTATTTCGCATAGGCATACATAGTAAAATTTAGGGTCACGCTGTGTACCCCCTAAATGACCTATAATTATTTCCTGTGGTAGGGCACACTATTACCCTGTAATATAATACGTGGTCCAATTTAAAAATTATAGGTCAATATTAAGTTCCGATACCGTGCCGTTAGTTAACATTGAAAAATGTCTTCGTATTTCCTTGTTTTAATGCACTATTTAAAATATACATAGTGTACCCCATAATTGACCTATAATTATTTCCTGTGGTAGGGTACACTATTACCCTGTAATACAATACCTGGTTCAATTTAAATATTATGGGTCAATATTAAGGTTTGATATTGCGCCTTGCGTTAGTTAACCATTGAAAGATGTCTTTGAATTTTTAAAGCATTTTAGAACGCTTATTTCTTCATTTTAAGCTTCTCAGAACACTCTATTTCGCATAGGCATACATAGTAAAATTTAGGGTCACGCTGTGTACCCCCTAAATGACCTATAATTATTTCCTGTGGTAGGGTACACTATTACCCTGTAATATAATACGTGGTCCAATTTAAAAATTATAGGTCAATATTAAGTTCCGATACCGTGCCGTTATTTAACATTGAAAAATGTCTTCGTATTTCCTTGTTTTAATGCACTATTTAAAATATTCATAGTGTACCCCCTAATTGACCTATAATTATTTCCTGTGGTAGGGTACACTATTACCCTGTAATACAATACCTGGTTCAATTTAAATATTATGGGCCAATATTAAGGTTTGATATTGCGCCTTGCGTTAGTTAACCATTGAAAGATGTCTTTGAATTTTTAAAGCATTTTAGAACGCTTATTTCTTCATTTTAAGCTTCTCAGAACACTTTATTTCGCATAGGCATACGTAGTAAACTTTAGGGTCACGCTGTGTACCCCCTAATTGACCTATAATTATTTCCTTTGGTGGGGTACACTATTACCCTGTAATATAATACCTGGTCCAATTTAAAAATTATAGGTCAATAATAAGGTCCGATACCGTGCCGTTAGTTAACATAGAAAAATATCTTTGAATTTTTAAAGCATTTTAGAACGCTTATTTCTTCATTTTAAGCTTCTCAGAGCACTCTATTTCGCATAGGCATACATAGTAAAATTTAGGGTCACGCTGTGTACCCCCTAAATGACCTATAATTATTTCCTGTAATAGGGCACACTATTACCCTGTAATATAATACGTGGTCCAATTTAAAAATTATAGGTCAATATTAAGTTCCGATACCGTGCCGTTAGTTAACATTGAAAAATGTCTTCGTATTTCCTTGTTTTAATGCACTATTTAAAATATACATAGTGTACCCCCTAATTGACCTATAATTATTTCCTGTGGTAGGGTACACTATTACCCTGTAATACAATACCTGGTCCAATTGAAATATTATGGTTCCATATTAAGGTCTGATATCGCGCCTTGCGTTAGTTAATAATTGAAAGATGTCTTTGAATTTTTAAAGCATTTTAGAACGCTTATTTCTTCATTTTAAGCTTCTCAGAACACTCTATTTCGCATAGACATACATAGTAAATTTTAGGGTCACGCTGTGTGCCACCTAATTGACCTATAATTATTTCCTGTGGAAAGGTACACTATTACCCTGTAATATAATACGTGGTACAATTAATAAATTATAGGTCAATATTAAGGTCCGATACCGTGCCGTTAGTTAACATAGAAAAGTGTCTTCGTATTTCCTTGTTTTAATGCACTATTTAAAATATACATAGTGTACCCCCTAATTGACCTATAATTATTTCCTGTGGTAGGGTACACTATTACCCTGTAATATAATACCTGGTCCAATTTAAATATTATGGGTCAATATTAAGGTCTGATATTGCGCCTTGCGCTAGTTAACCATTGAAAGATGTCTTTGAATTTTTAAAGCATTTTAGAACGCTTATTTCTTCATTTTAAGCTTCTCAGAACACTCTATTTCGCATAAGCATACATAGTAAAATTTAGGGTCACGCTGTGTACCCCCTAAATGACCTATAATTATTTCCTGTGGTAGGGTACACTATTACCCTGTAATATAATACGTGGTCCAATTTAAAAATTATAGGTCAATATTAAGGACCGATACCGTGCCGTTAGTTAACATTGAAAAATGTCTTTGAATTTTTAAAGCATTTTAGAACGCTTATTTCCTCATTTTAAGCTTCTCAGAACACTTTATTTCGCATAGGCATACATAGTAAACTTTAGGGTCTCTCTGTGTACCCCCTAATTGACCTATAATTATTTCCTGTTGTAGGGTACACTATAACCCTGTAATATAATACGTGGTCCAATTTAAAAATTATAGGTCAATATTAAGGTCCGATACCGTGCCGTTAGTTAACATAGAAAAGTGTATTCGTATTTCCTTGTTTTAATGCACTATTTAAAATATACATAGTGTACCCCCTAATTGACCTATAATTATTTCATGTGGTAGGGTACACTATTACCCTGTAATATAATACCTATTCCAATTTAAATATTATGGGTCAATATTAAGGTCTGATATTGCGCCTTGCGTTAGTTAACCATTGAAAGATGTCTTTGAATTTTTAAAGCATTTTAGAACGCTTATTTCTTCATTTTAAGCATCTCAGAACACTCTATTTCGCATAGGCATACATAGTAAAATTTAGGGTCACGCTGTGTACCCCCTAAATGACCTATAATTATATCCTGTGGTAGGGTACACTATTACCCTGTAATATAATACGTGGTCCAATTTAAAAATTATAGGTCAATATTAAGGTCCGATACTGTGCCGTTAGTTAACATAAAAAAATGTCTTTGAATTTTTAAAGCATTTTAGAACGCTTATTTCCTCATTTTAAGCTTCTCAGAACACTTTATTTCGCATAGGCATACATAGTAAAGTTTAGGGTCACGCTGTGTACCCCCTAATTGACCTATAATTATTTCCTGTGGTAGGGTACACTATTACCCTGTAATACAATACCTGGTTCAATTTAAATATTATGGGTCAATATTAAGGTTTGATATTGCGCCTTGCGTTAGTTAACCATTGAAAGATGTCTTTGAATTTTTAAAGCATTTTAGAACGCTTATTTCTTCATTTTAAGCTTCTCAGAACACTTTATTTCGCATAGGCATACATAGTAAACTTTAGGGTCACGCTGTGTACCCCCTAATTGACCTATAATTATTTCCTGTGGTAAGGTACACTATTACCCTGTAATATATTAGGTGATCCAATTTAAAAAATATAGGTCAATATTAAGGTCCGATACCGTGCCGTTAGTTAGCATAGAAAAATGTCATTGAATTTTTAAAGCATTTTAGAACGCTTATTTCCTCATTTTAAGCTTCTCAGAGCACTCTATTTCGCATAGGCATACATAGTAAAATTTAGGGTCACGCTGTGTACCCCCTAAATGACCTATAATTATTTCCTGTGGTAGGGCACACTATTACCCTGTAATATAATACGTGGTCCAATTTAAAAATTATAGGTCAATATTAAGTTCCGATACCGTGCCGTTAGTTAACATTGAAAAATGTCTTCGTATTTCCTTGTTTTAATGCACTATTTAAAATATACATAGTGTACCCCCTAATTGACCTATAATTATTTCCTGTGGTAGGGTACACTATTACCCTGTAATACAATACCTGGTCCAATTGAAATATTATGGTTCCATATTAAGGTCTGATATCGCGCCTTGCGTTAGTTAATAATTGAAAGATGTCTTTGAATTTTTAAAGCATTTTAGAACGCTTATTTCTTCATTTTAAGCTTCTCAGAACACTCTATTTCGCATAGACATACATAGTAAATTTTAGGGTCACGCTGTGTGCCACCTAATTGACCTATAATAATTTCCTGTGGAAAGGTACACTATTACCCTGTAATATAATACGTGGTACAATTAATAAATTATAGGTCAATATTAAGGTCCGATACCGTGCCGTTAGTTAACATAGAAAAGTGTCTTCGTATTTCCTTGTTTTAATGCACTATTTAAAATATACATAGTGTACCCCCTAATTGACCTATAATTATTTCCTGTGGTAGGGTACACTATTACCCTGTAATATAATACCTGGTCCAATTTAAATATTATGGGTCAATATTAAGGTCTGATATTGCGCCTTGCGCTAGTTAACCATTGAAAGATGTCTTTGAATTTTTAAAGCATTTTAGAACACTTATTTCTTCATTTTAAGCTTCTCAGAACACTCTATTTCGCATAAGCATACATAGTAAAATTTAGGGTCACGCTGTGTACCCCCTAAATGACCTATAATTATTTCCTGTGGTAGGGTACACTATTACCCTGTAATATAATACGTGGTCCAATTTAAAAATTATAGGTCAATATTAAGGACCGATACCGTGCCGTTAGTTAACATTGAAAAATGTCTTTGAATTTTTAAAGCATTTTAGAACGCTTATTTCCTCATTTTAAGCTTCTCAGAACACTTTATTTCGCATAGGCATACATAGTAAACTTTAGGGTCTCTCTGTGTACCCCCTAATTGACCTATAATTATTTCCTGTTGTAGGGTACACTATAACCCTGTAATATAATACGTGGTCCAATTTAAAAATTATAGGTCAATATTAAGGTCCGATACCGTGCCGTTAGTTAACATAGAAAAGTGTATTCGTATTTCCTTGTTTTAATGCACTATTTAAAATATACATAGTGTACCCCCTAATTGACCTATAATTATTTCATGTGGTAGGGTACACTATTACCCTGTAATATAATACCTATTCCAATTTAAATATTATGGGTCAATATTAAGGTCTGATATTGCGCCTTGCGTTAGTTAACCATTGAAAGATGTCTTTGAATTTTTAAAGCATTTTAGAACGCTTATTTCTTCATTTTAAGCATCTCAGAACACTCTATTTCGCATAGGCATACATAGTAAAATTTAGGGTCACGCTGTGTACCCCCTAAATGACCTATAATTATATCCTGTGGTAGGGTACACTATTACCCTGTAATATAATACGTGGTCCAATTTAAAAATTATAGGTCAATATTAAGGTCCGATACCGTGCCGTTAGTTAACATAAAAAAATGTCTTTGAATTTTTAAAGCATTTTAGAACGCTTATTTCCTCATTTTAAGCTTCTCAGAACACTTTATTTCGCATAGGCATACATAGTAAAGTTTAGGGTCACGCTGTGTACCCCCTAATTGACCTATAATTATTTCCTGTGGTAGGGTACACTATTACCCTGTAATACAATACCTGGTTCAATTTAAATATTATGGGTCAATATTAAGGTTTGATATTGCGCCTTGCGTTAGTTAACCATTGAAAGATGTCTTTGAATTTTTAAAGCATTTTAGAACGCTTATTTCTTCATTTTAAGCTTCTCAGAACACTTTATTTCGCATAGGCATACATAGTAAACTTTAGGGTCACGCTGTGTACCCCCTAATTGACCTATAATTATTTCCTGTGGTAAGGTACACTATTACCCTGTAATATATTAGGTGATCCAATTTAAAAAATATAGGTCAATATTAAGGTCCGATACCGTGCCGTTAGTTAGCATAGAAAAATGTCATTGAATTTTTAAAGCATTTTAGAACGCTTATTTCCTCATTTTAAGCTTCTCAGAACACTTTATTTCGCATAGGCATACATAGTAAACTTTAGGGTCACTCTTCGTACCCCCTAATTTACATATAATTATTTCATGTGGTAGGGTACACTATAACCCTGTAATATAATACGTGGTCCAATTTAAAAATTATAGGTCAATATTAAGGTCCGATACCGTGCCGTTAGTTAACATAGAAAAGTGTGTTCGTATTTCCTTGTTTTAATGCACTATTTAAAATATACATAGTGTACCCCCTAATTGACCTATAATTATTTCCTGTGGTAGGGTACACTATTACCCTGTAATATAATACCTGGTCCAATTTAAATATTATGGGTCAACATTAAGGTCTGATATTGCGCCTTGCGTTAGTTAACCATTGAAAGATGTCTTTGAATTTTTAAAGCATTTTAGAACGCTTATTTCTTCATTTTAAGCATCTCAGAACACTCTATTTCGCATAGGCATACATAGTAAAATTTAGGGTCACGCTGTGTACCCCCTAAATGACCTATAATTATTTCCTTTGGTAGGGTACACTATTACCCTGTAATATAATACGTGGCCCAATTTAAAAATTATAGGTCAATAATAAGGTGCGATACCGTGCTGTTAGTTAACATAGAAAAATGTCTTTGAATTTTTAAAGCATTTTAGAACGCTTATTTCTTCATTTTAAGCTTCTCAGAACACTCTATTTCGCATAGGCATAAATAGTAAATTTTAGGGTCACGCTGTGTACCACCTAATTGACCTATAATTATTTCCTGTGGTAAGGTACACTATTACCCTGTAATATAATACGTGGTACAATTTAAAAATTATAGGTCAATATTAAGGTCCGATACCGTGCCGTTAGTTAACATAGAAAAGTGTCTTCGTATTTCCTTGTTTTAATGCACTATTTAAAATATACATAGTGTACCCCCTAATTGACCTATAATTATTTCCTGTGGTAGGGTACACTATTACCCTGTAATATAATACCTATTCCAATTTAAATATTATGGGTCAATATTAAGGTCTGATATTGCGCCTTGCGTTAGTTAACCATTGAAAGATGTCTTTGAATTTTTAAAGCATTTTAGAACGCTTATTTCTTCATTTTAAGCATCTAAGAACACTCTATTCCGCATAGGCATACATAGTAAAATTTAGGGTCACGCTGTGTACCCCCTAAATGACCTATAATTATATCCTGTGGTAGGGTACACTATTACCCTGTAATATAATACGTGGTCCAATTTAAAAATTATAGGTCAATATTAAGGTCCGATACCGCGCCGATAGTTAACATAGAAAAATGTCTTTGAATTTTTAAAGCATTTTAGAACGCTTATTTCCTCATTTTAAGCTTCTCAGAACACTTTATTTCGCATAGGCATACATAGTAAACTTTAGGGTCACGCTGTGTACCCCCTAATTGACCTATAATTATTTCCTTTGATGGGGTACACTATTACCCTGTAATATAATACCTGGTCCAATTTAAAAATTATAGGTCAATAATAAGGTCCGATACCGTGCCGTTAGTTAACATAGAAAAATATCTTTGAATTTTTAAAGCATTTTAGAACGCTTATTTCTTCATTTTAAGCTTCTCAGAGCACTCTATTTCGCATAGGCATACATAGTAAAATTTAGGGTCACGCTGTGTACCCCCTAAATGACCTATAATTATTTCCTGTGGTAGGGCACACTATTACCCTGTAATATAATACGTGGTCCAATTTAAAAATTATAGGTCAATATTAAGTTCCGATACCGTGCCGTTAGTTAACATTGAAAAATGTCTTCGTATTTCCTTGTTTTAATGCACTATTTAAAATATACATAGTGTACCCCCTAATTGACCTATAATTATTTCCTGTGGTAGGGTACACTATTACCCTGTAATACAATACCTGGTTCAATTTAAATATTATGGGTCAATATTAAGGTTTGATATTGCGCCTTGCGTTAGTTAATCATTGAAAGATGTCTTTGAATTTTTAAAGCATTTTAGAACGCTTATTTCTTCATTTTAAGCTTCTCAGAACACTCTATTTCGCATAGGCATACATAGTAAAATTTAGGGTCACGCTGTGTACCCCCTAAATGACCTATAATTATTTCCTGTGGTAGGGTACACTATTACCCTCTAATATAATACGTGGTCCAATTTAAAAATTATAGGTCAATATTAAGGTCCGATACCGTGCCGTTAGTTAACATAGAAAAATGTCTTTGAATTTTTAAAGCATTTTAGAACGCTTATTTCCTCATTTTAAGCTTCTCAGAACACTTTATTTCGCATAGGCATACATGGTAAACTTTAGGGTCTCTCTGTGTACCCCCTAATTGACCTATAATTATTTCCTGTGATGGGTACACTATAACCCTGTAATATAATACGTGGTCCAATTTAAAAATTATAGGTCAATATTAAGGTCCGATACCGTGCCGTTAGTTAACATAGAAAAGTGTCTTCGTATTTCCTTGTTTTAATGCACTATTTAAAATATACATAGTGTACCCCCTAATTGACCTATAATTATTTCCTGTGGTAGGGTACACTATTACCCTGTAATATAATACCTGGTCCAATTTAAATATTATGGGTCAATATTAAGGTCTGATATTGCGCCTTGCGTTAGTTAACCATTGAAAGATGTCTTTGAATTTTTAAAGCATTTTAGAAAGCTTATTTCTTCATTTTAAGCTTCTCAGAACACTCTATTTCGCATAGGCATACATAGTAAATTTTAGGGTCACGCTGTGTACCACCTAATTGACCTATAATTATTTCCTGTGGTAAGGTACACTATTACCCTGTAATATAATACGTGGTACAATTTAAAAATTATAGGTCAATTTTAAGGTCCGATACCGTGCAGTTAGTTAACATAGAAAAGTGTCTTCGTATTTCCTTGTTTTAATGCACTATTTAAAATATACATAGTGTACCCCCTAATTGACCTATAATTATTTCCTGTGGTAGGGTACACTATTACCCTGTAATATAATACCTGGTCCAATTTAAATATTATGGGTCAATATTAAGGTCTGATATTGCGCCTTGCGCTAGTTAACCATTGAAAGATGTCTTTGAATTTTTAAAGCATTTTAGAACGCTTATTTCTTTATTTTAAGCTTCTCAGAACACTCTATTTCGCATAAGCATACATAGTAAAATTTAGGGTCACGCTGTGTACCCCCTAAATGACCTATAATTATTTCCTGTGGTAGGGTACACTATTACCCTGTAATATAATACGTGGTCCAATTTAAAAATTATAGGTCAATATTAAGGTCCGATACCGTGCCGTTAGTTAACATTGAAAAATGTCTTTGAATTTTTAAAGCATTTTAGAACGCTTATTTCCTCATTTTAAGCTTCTCAGAACACTTTATTTCGCATATACATACATAGTAAACTTTAGGGTCTCTCTGTGTACCCCCTAATTGACCTATAATTATTTCCTGTGGTAGGGTACACTATAACCCTGTAATATAATACGTGGTCCAATTTAAAAATTATAGGTCAATATTAAGTTCCGATACCGTGACGTTAGTTAACATAGAAAAGTGTCTTCGTATTTCCTTGTTTTAATGCACTATTTAAAATATACATAGTGTACCCCCTAATTGACCTATAATTATTTCCTGTGGTAGGGTACACTATTACCCTGTAATATAATACCTATTCCAATTTAAATATTATGGGTCAATATTAAGGTCTGATATTGCGCCTTGCGTTAGTTAACCATTGAAAGATGTCTTTGAATTTTTAAAGCATTTTAGAACGCTTATTTCCTCATTTTAAGCTTCTCAGAACACTTTATTTCGCATAGGCATACATAGTAAACTTTAGGGTCACGCTGTGTACCCCCTAATTGACCTATAATTATTTCCTGTGGTAGGGTACACTATTACCCTGTAATATAATACCTGGTCCAATTTAAATATTATGGGTGAATATTAAGGTCTGATATTGCGCCTTGCGTTAGTTAACCATTGAAAGATGTCTTTGAATTTTTAAAGCATTTTAGAACGCTTATTTCTTCATTTTAAGCATCTCAGAACACTCTATTTCGCATAGGCATACATAGTAAAGTTTAGGGTCACGCTGTGTACCCCCTAAATGACCTATAATTATTTCCTGTGGTAGGGTACACTATTTCCCTGTAATATAATACGTGGTCCAATTTAAAAATTATAGGTCAATAATAAGGTCCGATACCGTGCCGTTAGTTAACATAGAAAAATGTCTTTGAATTTTTAAAGCATTTTAGAACGCTTATTTCCTCATTTTAAGCTTCTCAGAACACTTTATTTCGCAACGGCATACATAGTAAACTTAAGGGTCACTCTGTGTACCCCCTAATTGACCTATAATTATTTCCTGTGGTAGGGTACACTATAACCCTGTAATATAATACGTGGTCCAATTTAAAAATTATAGGTCAATATTAAGGTCCGATACCGTGCCGTTAGTTAACATAGAAAAGTGTCTTCGTATTTTCTTGTTTTAATGCACTATTTAAAACATACATAGTGTACCCCCTAATTGACCTATAATTATTTCCTGTTGTAGGGTACACAATTACCCTGTAATATAATACCTGGTCCAATTGAAATATTATGGTTCCATATTAAGGTCTGATATCGCGCTTTGCGTTAGTTAACCATTGAAAGATGTCTTTGAATTTTTAAAGCATTTTAGAACGCTTATTTCTTCATTTTAAGCTTCTCAGAACACTCTATTTCGCATAGGCATACATAGTAAATTTTAGGGTCACGCTGTGTACCACCTAATTGACCTATAATTATTTCCTGTGGAAAGGTACACTATTACCCTGTAATATAATACGTGGTACAATTTAAAAATTATAGGTCAATATTAAGGTCCGATACCGTGCCGTTAGTTAACATAGAAAAGTGTCTTCGTATTTTCTTGTTTTAATGCACTATTTAAAACATACATAGTGTACCCCCTAATTGACCTATAATTATTTCCTGTTGTAGGGTACACAATTACCCTGTAATATAATACCTGGTCCAATTGAAATATTATGGTTCCATATTAAGGTCTGATATCGCGCTTTGCGTTAGTTAACCATTGAAAGATGTCTTTGAATTTTTAAAGCATTTTAGAACGCTTATTTCTTCATTTTAAGCTTCTCAGAACACTCTATTTCGCATAGGCATACATAGTAAATTTTAGGGTCACGCTGTGTACCACCTAATTGACCTATAATTATTTCCTGTGGAAAGGTACACTATTACCCTGTAATATAATACGTGGTACAATTTATAAATTATAGGTCAATATTAAGGTCCGATACCGTGCCGTTAGTTAACATAGAAAAGTGTTTTCGTATTTCCTTGTTTTAATGCACTATTTAAAATATACATAGTGTACCCCCTAAATGACCTATAATTCTTTCCTGTGGTAGGGTACACTATTACCCTGTAATATAATAGGTGGTCCAATTTAAAAATTATAGGTCAATATTAAGGTCCGATACCGTGAAGTTAGTTAACATAGAAAAATGTCTTTGAATTTTTAAAGCACTATTTAAAATATTCATAGTGTACCCCCTAATTGACCTATAATTATTTCCTGTGGTAGGGTACACTATTACCCTGTAATACAATACCTGGTTCAATTTAAATATTATGGGTCAATATTAAGGTTTGATATTGCGCCACCCTGTAATATAATACGTGGTCCAGTTTAAAAATTATAGGTCAATATTAAGGCCCGATACCGTGCCGTTAGTTAACATAGAAAAGTGTCTTCGTATTTCCTTGTTTTAATGCACTATTTAAAATATACATAGTGTACCCCCTAATTGACCTATAATTATTTCCTGTGGTAGGGTACACTATTACCCTGTAATATAATACCTGGTCCAATTTAAATATTATGGGTCAATATTAAGGTCTGATATTGCGAATTGCGTTAGTTAACCATTGAAAGATGTTTTTGAATTTTTAAAGCATTTTAGAACGCTTATTTCTTCATTTTAAGCATCTCAGAACACTCTATTTCGCATAGGCATACATAGTAAAATTTAGGGTCACGCTGTGTACCCCCTAAATGACCTATAATTATTTCCTGTGGTAGGGTGCACTATTACCCTGTAATATAATACGTGGTCCAATTTAAAAATTATAGGTCAATATTAAGGTCCGATACCGTGCCGTTAGTTAACATAGAAAAATGTCTTTGAATTTTTAAAGCATTTTAGAACGCTTATTTCCTCATTTTAAGCTTCTCAGAACACTTTATTTTGCATAGGCATACATAGTAAACTTTAGGGTCACGCTGTGTACCCCCTAATTGACCTATAATTATTTCCTTTGGTAGGGTACACTATTACCCTGTAATATAATACCTGGTCCAATTTAAATTTTATGGGTCAATATTAAGGTCTGATATTGCGCCTTGCGTTAGTTAACCATTGAAAGATGTCTTTGAATTTTTAAAGCATTTCAGAACGCTTATTTCTTTATTTTAAGCTTCTCAGAACACTCTATTTCGCATAGGCATACATAGTAAAATTTAGGGTCACGCTGTGTACCCCCTAAATGACCTATAATTATTTCCTGTGGTAGGGTACACTATTACCCTGTAATATAATACGTGGTCCAATTTAAAAATTATAGGTCAATATTAAGTTCCGATACCGTGCCGTTAGTTAACATTGAAAAATGTCTTCGTATTTCCTTGTTTTAATGCACTATTTAAAATATACATAGTGTACCCCCTAATTGACCTATAATTATTTCCTGTGGTAGGGTACACTATTACCCTGTAATATAATACCTGGTCCAATTTAAATATTATGGGTCAATATTAAGGTCTGATATTGCGCCTTGCGTTAGTTAACCATTGAAAGATGTCTTTGAATTTTTAAAGCATTTTAGAACGCTTATTTCTTCATTTTAAGCATCTCAGAACACTCTATTTCGCATAGGCATATATAGTAAACTTTAGGGTCACTCTGTGTACCCCCTAATTGACCTATAATTATTTACTGTGGTAGGGTACACTATTACCCTGTAATATAATACGTGGTCCAATTTAAAAATTATAGGTCAATATTAAGGTCCGATACCGTGCCGTTAGTTAACATAGAAAAGTGTCTTCGTATTTCCTTGTTTTAATGCACTATTTAAAATATACATAGTGTACCCCCTAATTGACCTATAATTATATCCTGTGGTAGGGTACACTATTACCCTGTAATATAATACCTGGTCCAATTTAAATATTATGGGTCAATATTAAGGTCTGATATTGCGACTTGCGTTAGTTAACCATTGGAAGATGTCTTTGAATTTTTAAAGCATTTTAGAACGCTTATTTCTTCATTTTAAGCATCTCAGAACACTCTATTTCGCATAGGCATACATAGTAAAATTTAGGGTCACGCTGTGTACCCCCTAAATGACCTATAATTATTTCCTGTGGTAGGGTACACTATTACCCTGTAATATAATACGTGGTCCAATTTAAAAATTATAGGTCAATATTAAGGTCCGATACCGTGCCGTTAGTTAACATAGAAAAATGTCTTTGAATTTTTAAAGCATTTTAGAACTCTTATTTCCTCATTTTTAGCTTCTCAGAACACTTTATTTCGCATAGGCATACATAGTAAACTTTAGGGTCACTCTGTGTACCCCCTAATTGACCTATAATTATTTCCTGTGGTAGGGTACACTATAACCCTGTAATATAATACGTGGTCCAATTTAAAAATTATAGGTCAATATTAAGGTCCGTTATTGCGCCTTGCGTTAGTTAACCATTGAAAGATGTCTTTGAATTTTTAAAGCATTTTAGAACGCTTATTTCTTCATTTTAAGCTTCTCAGAACACTCTATTTCGCATAGGCATACATAGTAAAATTTAGGGTCACGCTGTGTACCCCCTAAATGACCTATAATTATTTCCTGTGGTAGGGTACACTATTACCCTGTAATATAATACGTGGTCCAATTTAAAAATTATAGGTCAATATTAAGTTCCGATACCGTGCCGTTAGTTAACATTGAAAAATGTCTTCGTATTTCCTTGTTTTATTGCACTATTTAAAATATACATAGTGTACCCCCTAATTGACCTATAATTATTTCCTGTGGTAGGGTACACTATTACCCTGTAATATAATACCTGGTCCAATTTAAATATTATGGGTCAATATTAAGGTCTGATATTGCGCCTTGCGTTAGTTAACCATTGAAAGATGTCTTTGAATTTTTAAAGCATTTTAGAACGCTTATTTCTTCATTTTAAGCATCTCAGAACACTCTATTTCGCATAGGCATATATAGTAAACTTTAGGGTCACTCTGTGTACCCCCTAATTGACCTATAATTATTTCCTGTGGTAGGGTACACTATTACCCTGTAATATAATACGTTGTCCAATTTAAAAATTATAGGTCAATATTAAGGTCCGATACCGTGCCGTTAGTTAACATAGAAAAGTGTCTTCGTATTTCCTTGTTTTAATGCACTATTTAAAATATACATAGTGTACCCCCTAATTGACCTATAATTATATCCTGTGGTAGGGTACACTATTACCCTGTAATATAATACCTTTTCCAATTTAAATATTATGGGTCAATATTAAGGTCTGATATTGCGACTTGCGTTAGTTAACCATTGGAAGATGTCTTTGAATTTTTAAAGCATTTTAGAACGCTTATTTCTTCATTTTAAGCATCTCAGAACACTCTATTTCGCATAGGCATACATAGTAAAATTTAGGGTCACGCTGTGTACCCCCTAAATGACCTATAATTATTTCCTGTGGTAGGGTACACTATTACCCTGTAATATAATACGTGGTCCAATTTAAAAATTATAGGTCAATATTAAGGTCCGATACCGTGCCGTTAGTTAACATAGAAAAATGTCTTTGAATTTTTAAAGCATTTTAGAACGCTTATTTCCTCATTTTTAGCTTCTCAGAACACTTTATTTCGCATAGGCATACATAGTAAACTTTAGGGTCACTCTGTGTACCCCCTAATTGACCTATAATTATTTCCTGTGGTAGGGTACACTATAACCCTGTAATATAATACGTGGTCCAATTTAAAAATTATAGGTCAATATTAAGGTCCGATACCGTGCCGTTAGTTAACATAGAAAAGTGTCTTCGTATTTTCTTGTTTTAATGCACTATTTAAAATATACATAGTGTACCCCCTAATTGACCTATAATTATATCCTGTGGTAGGGTACACTATTACCCTGTAATATAATACCTTTTCCAATTTAAATATTATGGGTCAATATTAAGGTCTGATATTGCGACTTGCGTTAGTTAACCATTGGAAGATGTCTTTGAATTTTTAAAGCATTTTAGAACGCTTATTTCTTCATTTTAAGCATCTCAGAACACTCTATTTCGCATAGGCATACATAGTAAAATTTAGGGTCACGCTGTGTACCCCCTAAATGACCTATAATTATTTCCTGTGGTAGGGTACACTATTACCCTGTAATATAATACGTGGTCCAATTTAAAAATTATAGGTCAATATTAAGGTCCGATACCGTGCCGTTAGTTAACATAGAAAAATGTCTTTGAATTTTTAAAGCATTTTAGAACGCTTATTTCCTCATTTTTAGCTTCTCAGAACACTTTATTTCGCATAGGCATACATAGTAAACTTTAGGGTCACTCTGTGTACCCCCTAATTGACCTATAATTATTTCCTGTGGTAGGGTACACTATAACCCTGTAATATAATACGTGGTCCAATTTAAAAATTATAGGTCAATATTAAGGTCCGATACCGTGCCGTTAGTTAACATAGAAAAGTGTCTTCGTATTTTCTTGTTTTAATGCACTATTTAAAACATACATAGTGTACCCCCTAATTGACCTATAATTATTTCCTGTTGTAGGGCACACTATTACCCTGTAATATAATACCTGGTCCAATTGAAATACTATGGTTCCATATTAAGGTCTGATATCGCGCCTTGCGTTAGTTAACCATTGAAAGATGTCTTTGAATTTTTAAAGCATTTTAGAACGCTTATTTCTTCATTTTAAGCTTCTCAGAACACTCTATTTCGCATAGGCATACATAGTAAATTTTAGGGTCACGCTGTGTACCACCTAATTGACCTATAATTATTTCCTGTGGTAAGGTACACTATTACCCTGTAATATAATACTTGGTACAATTTAAAAATTATAGGTCAATATTAAGGTCCGATACCGTGCCGTTAGTTAACATAGAAAAGTGTCTTCGTATTTCCTTGTTTTAATGCACTATTTAAAATATACATAGTGTACCCCCTAAATGACCTATAATTATTTCCTGTGGTAGGGTACACTATTACCCTGTAATATAATACCTGGTCCAATTTAAATATTATGGGTCAATATTAAGGTCTGATATTGCGCCTTGCGCTAGTTAACCATTGAAAGATGTCTTTGAATTTTTAAAGCATTTTAGAACGCTTATTTCTTTATTTTAAGCTTCTCAGAACACTCTATTTCGCATAAGCATACATAGTAAAATTTAGGGTCACGCTGTGTACCCCCTAAATGACCTATAATTATTTCCTGTGGTAGGGTACACTATTACCCTGTAATATAATACGTGGTCCAATTTAAAAATTATAGGTCAATATTAAGGTCCGATACCGTGCCGTTAGTTAACATAGAAAAATGTCTTTGAATTTTTAAAGCATTTTAGAACGCTTATTTCCTCATTTTTAGCTTCTCAGAACACTTTATTTCGCATAGGCATACATAGTAAACTTTAGGGTCACTCTGTGTACCCCCTAATTGACCTATAATTATTTCCTGTGGTAGGGTACACTATAACCCTGTAATATAATACGTGGTCCAATTTAAAAATTATAGGTCAATATTAAGGTCCGATACCGTGCCGTTAGTTAACATAGAAAAGTGTCTTCGTATTTTCTTGTTTTAATGCACTATTTAAAACATACATAGTGTACCCCCTAATTGACCTATAATTATTTCCTGTTGTAGGGCACACTATTACCCTGTAATATAATACCTGGTCCAATTGAAATACTATGGTTCCATATTAAGGTCTGATATCGCGCCTTGCGTTAGTTAACCATTGAAAGATGTCTTTGAATTTTTAAAGCATTTTAGAACGCTTATTTCTTCATTTTAAGCTTCTCAGAACACTCTATTTCGCATAGGCATACATAGTAAATTTTAGGGTCACGCTGTGTACCACCTAATTGACCTATAATTATTTCCTGTGGTAAGGTACACTATTACCCTGTAATATAATACTTGGTACAATTTAAAAATTATAGGTCAATATTAAGGTCCGATACCGTGCCGTTAGTTAACATAGAAAAGTGTCTTCGTATTTCCTTGTTTTAATGCACTATTTAAAATATACATAGTGTACCCCCTAAATGACCTATAATTATTTCCTGTGGTAGGGTACACTATTACCCTGTAATATAATACCTGGTCCAATTTAAATATTATGGGTCAATATTAAGGTCTGATATTGCGCCTTGCGCTAGTTAACCATTGAAAGATGTCTTTGAATTTTTAAAGCATTTTAGAACGCTTATTTCTTTATTTTAAGCTTCTCAGAACACTCTATTTCGCATAAGCATACATAGTAAAATTTAGGGTCACGCTGTGTACCCCCTAAATGACCTATAATTATTTCCTGTGGTAGGGTACACTATTACCCTGTAATATAATACGTGGTCCAATTTAAAAATTATAGGTCAATATTAAGGTCCGATACCGTGCCGTTAGTTAACATTGAAAAATGTCTTTGAATTTTTAAAGCATTTTAGAACGCTTATTTCCTCATTTTAAGATTCTCAGAACACTTTATTTCGCATATACATACATAGTAAACTTTAGGGTCTCTCTGTGTACCCCCTAATTGACCTATAATTATTTCCTGTGGTAGGGTACACTATAACCCTGTAATATAATACGTGGTCCAATTTAAAAATTATAGGTCAATATTAAGTTCCGATACCGTGACGTTAGTTAACATAGAAAAGTGTCTTCGTATTTCCTTGTTTTAATGCACTATTTAAAATATACATAGTGTACCCCCTAATTGACCTATAATTATTTCCTGTGGTAGGGTACACTATTACCCTGTAATATAATACCTATTCCAATTTAAATATTATGGGTCAATATTAAGGTCTGATATTGCGCCTTGCGTAAGTTAACCATTGAAAGATGTCTTTGAATTTTTAAAGCATTTTAGAACGCTTATTTCCTCATTTTAAGCTTCTCAGAACACTTTATTTCGCATAGGCATACATAGTAAACCTTAGGGTCACGCTGTGTACCCCCTAATTGACCTATAATTATTTCCTTTGGTGGGGTACACTATTACCCTGTAATATAATACCTGGTCCAATTTAAATATTATGGGTCAATATTAAGGTCTGATATTGCGAATTGCGTTAGTTAACCATTGAAAGATGTTTTTGAATTTTTAAAGCATTTTAGAACGCTTATTTCTTCATTTTAAGCATCTCAGAACACTCTATTTCGCATAGGCATACATAGTAAAATTTAGGGTCACGCTGTGTACCCCCTAAATGACCTATAATTATTTCCTGTGGTAGGGTGCACTATTACCCTGTAATATAATACGTGGTCCAATTTAAAAATTATAGGTCAATATTAAGGTCCGATACCGTGCCGTTAGTTAACATAGAAAAATGTCTTTGAATTTTTAAAGCATTTTAGAACGCTTATTTCCTCATTTTAAGCTTCTCAGAACACTTTATTTTGCATAGGCATACATAGTAAACTTTAGGGTCACGCTGTGTACCCCCTAATTGACCTATAATTATTTCCTTTGGTAGGGTACACTATTACCCTGTAATATAATACCTGGTCCAATTTAAATTTTATGGGTCAATATTAAGGTCTGATATTGCGCCTTGCGTTAGTTAACCATTGAAAGATGTCTTTGAATTTTTAAAGCATTTCAGAACGCTTATTTCTTTATTTTAAGCTTCTCAGAACACTCTATTTCGCATAGGCATACATAGTAAAATTTAGGGTCACGCTGTGTACCCCCTAAATGACCTATAATTATTTCCTGTGGTAGGGTACACTATTACCCTGTAATATAATACGTGGTCCAATTTAAAAATTATAGGTCAATATTAAGTTCCGATACCGTGCCGTTAGTTAACATTGAAAAATGTCTTCGTATTTCCTTGTTTTAATGCACTATTTAAAATATACATAGTGTACCCCCTAATTGACCTATAATTATTTCCTGTGGTAGGGTACACTATTACCCTGTAATATAATACCTGGTCCAATTTAAATATTATGGGTCAATATTAAGGTCTGATATTGCGCCTTGCGTTAGTTAACCATTGAAAGATGTCTTTGAATTTTTAAAGCATTTTAGAACGCTTATTTCTTCATTTTAAGCATCTCAGAACACTCTATTTCGCATAGGCATATATAGTAAACTTTAGGGTCACTCTGTGTACCCCCTAATTGACCTATAATTATTTACTGTGGTAGGGTACACTATTACCCTGTAATATAATACGTGGTCCAATTTAAAAATTATAGGTCAATATTAAGGTCCGATACCGTGCCGTTAGTTAACATAGAAAAGTGTCTTCGTATTTCCTTGTTTTAATGCACTATTTAAAATATACATAGTGTACCCCCTAATTGACCTATAATTATATCCTGTGGTAGGGTACACTATTACCCTGTAATATAATACCTGGTCCAATTTAAATATTATGGGTCAATATTAAGGTCTGATATTGCGACTTGCGTTAGTTAACCATTGGAAGATGTCTTTGAATTTTTAAAGCATTTTAGAACGCTTATTTCTTCATTTTAAGCATCTCAGAACACTCTATTTCGCATAGGCATACATAGTAAAATTTAGGGTCACGCTGTGTACCCCCTAAATGACCTATAATTATTTCCTGTGGTAGGGTACACTATTACCCTGTAATATAATACGTGGTCCAATTTAAAAATTATAGGTCAATATTAAGGTCCGATACCGTGCCGTTAGTTAACATAGAAAAATGTCTTTGAATTTTTAAAGCATTTTAGAACTCTTATTTCCTCATTTTTAGCTTCTCAGAACACTTTATTTCGCATAGGCATACATAGTAAACTTTAGGGTCACTCTGTGTACCCCCTAATTGACCTATAATTATTTCCTGTGGTAGGGTACACTATAACCCTGTAATATAATACGTGGTCCAATTTAAAAATTATAGGTCAATATTAAGGTCCGTTATTGCGCCTTGCGTTAGTTAACCATTGAAAGATGTCTTTGAATTTTTAAAGCATTTTAGAACGCTTATTTCTTCATTTTAAGCTTCTCAGAACACTCTATTTCGCATAGGCATACATAGTAAAATTTAGGGTCACGCTGTGTACCCCCTAAATGACCTATAATTATTTCCTGTGGTAGGGTACACTATTACCCTGTAATATAATACGTGGTCCAATTTAAAAATTATAGGTCAATATTAAGTTCCGATACCGTGCCGTTAGTTAACATTGAAAAATGTCTTCGTATTTCCTTGTTTTATTGCACTATTTAAAATATACATAGTGTACCCCCTAATTGACCTATAATTATTTCCTGTGGTAGGGTACACTATTACCCTGTAATATAATACCTGGTCCAATTTAAATATTATGGGTCAATATTAAGGTCTGATATTGCGCCTTGCGTTAGTTAACCATTGAAAGATGTCTTTGAATTTTTAAAGCATTTTAGAACGCTTATTTCTTCACTTTAAGCATCTCAGAACACTCTATTTCGCATAGGCATATATAGTAAACTTTAGGGTCACTCTGTGTACCCCCTAATTGACCTATAATTATTTCCTGTGGTAGGGTACACTATTACCCTGTAATATAATACGTTGTCCAATTTAAAAATTATAGGTCAATATTAAGGTCCGATACCGTGCCGTTAGTTAACATAGAAAAGTGTCTTCGTATTTCCTTGTTTTAATGCACTATTTAAAATATACATAGTGTACCCCCTAATTGACCTATAATTATATCCTGTGGTAGGGTACACTATTACCCTGTAATATAATACCTTTTCCAATTTAAATATTATGGGTCAATATTAAGGTCTGATATTGCGACTTGCGTTAGTTAACCATTGGAAGATGTCTTTGAATTTTTAAAGCATTTTAGAACGCTTATTTCTTCATTTTAAGCATCTCAGAACACTCTATTTCGCATAGGCATACATAGTAAAATTTAGGGTCACGCTGTGTACCCCCTAAATGACCTATAATTATTTCCTGTGGTAGGGTACACTATTACCCTGTAATATAATACGTGGTCCAATTTAAAAATTATAGGTCAATATTAAGGTCCGATACCGTGCCGTTAGTTAACATAGAAAAATGTCTTTGAATTTTTAAAGCATTTTAGAACGCTTATTTCCTCATTTTTAGCTTCTCAGAACACTTTATTTCGCATAGGCATACATAGTAAACTTTAGGGTCACTCTGTGTACCCCCTAATTGACCTATAATTATTTCCTGTGGTAGGGTACACTATAACCCTGTAATATAATACGTGGTCCAATTTAAAAATTATAGGTCAATATTAAGGTCCGATACCGTGCCGTTAGTTAACATAGAAAAGTGTCTTCGTATTTTCTTGTTTTAATGCACTATTTAAAACATACATAGTGTACCCCCTAATTGACCTATAATTATTTCCTGTTGTAGGGCACACTATTACCCTGTAATATAATACCTGGTCCAATTGAAATACTATGGGTCAATATTAAGGTCTGATATTGCGCCTTGCGTTAGTTAACCATTGAAAGATGTCTTTGAATTTTTAAAGCATTTTAGAACGCTTATTTCTTCATTTTAAGCTTCTCAGAGCACTCTATTTCGCATAGGCATACATAGTAAAATTTAGGGTCACGCTGTGTACCCCCTAAATGACCTATAATTATTTCCTGTGGTAGGGTACACTATAACCCTGTAATATATTACGTGGTCCAATTTAAAAATTATAGGTCAATATTAAGGTCCGATACCGTGCCGTTAGTTAACATAGAAAAGTGTCTTCGTATTTCCTTGTTTTAATGCACTATTTAAAATATACATAGTGTACCCCCTAATTGACCTATAATTATTTCCTGTGGTAGGGTACACTATTACCCTGTAATATAATACCTGGTCCAATTTAAATATTATGGGTGAATATTAAGGTCTGATATTGCGCCTTGCGTTAGTTAACCATTGAAAGATGTCTTTGAATTTTTAAAGCATTTTAGAACGCTTATTTCTTCATTTTAAGCATCTCAGAACACTCTATTTCGCATAGGCATACATAGTAAAGTTTAGGGTCACGCTGTGTACCCCCTAAATGACCTATAATTATTTCCTGTGGTAGGGTACACTATTTCCCTGTAATATAATACGTGGTCCAATTTAAAAATTATAGGTCAATAATAAGGTCCGATACCGTGCCGTTAGTTAACATAGAAAAATGTCTTTGAATTTTTAAAGCATTTTAGAACGCTTATTTCCTCATTTTAAGCTTCTCAGAACACTTTATTTCGCAACGGCATACATAGTAAACTTAAGGGTCACTCTGTGTACCCCCTAATTGACCTATAATTATTTCCTGTGGTAGGGTACACTATAACCCTGTAATATAATACGTGGTCCAATTTAAAAATTATAGGTCAATATTAAGGTCCGATACCGTGCCGTTAGTTAACATAGAAAAGTGTCTTCGTATTTTCTTGTTTTAATGCACTATTTAAAACATACATAGTGTACCCCCTAATTGACCTATAATTACTTCCTGTTGTAGGGTACACAATTACCCTGTAATATAATACCTGGTCCAATTGAAATATTATGGTTCCATATTAAGGTCTGATATCGCGCTTTGCGTTAGTTAACCATTGAAAGATGTCTTTGAATTTTTAAAGCATTTTAGAACGCTTATTTCTTCATTTTAAGCTTCTCAGAACACTCTATTTCGCATAGGCATACATAGTAAATTTTAGGGTCACGCTGTGTACCACCTAATTGACCTATAATTATTTCCTGTGGAAAGGTACACTATTACCCTGTAATATAATACGTGGTACAATTTAAAAATTATAGGTCAATATTAAGGTCCGATACCGTGCCGTTAGTTAACATAGAAAAGTGTCTTCGTATTTTCTTGTTTTAATGCACTATTTAAAACATACATAGTGTACCCCCTAATTGACCTATAATTATTTCCTGTTGTAGGGTACACAATTACCCTGTAATATAATACCTGGTCCAATTGAAATATTATGGTTCCATATTAAGGTCTGATATCGCGCTTTGCGTTAGTTAACCATTGAAAGATGTCTTTGAATTTTTAAAGCATTTTAGAACGCTTATTTCTTCATTTTAAGCTTCTCAGAACACTCTATTTCGCATAGGCATACATAGTAAATTTTAGGGTCACGCTGTGTACCACCTAATTGACCTATAATTATTTCCTGTGGAAAGGTACACTATTACCCTGTAATATAATACGTGGTACAATTTAAAAATTATAGGTCAATATTAAGGTCCGATACCGTGCCGTTAGTTAACATAGAAAAGTGTTTTCGTATTTCCTTGTTTTAATGCACTATTTAAAATATACATAGTGTACCCCCTAAATGACCTATAATTATTTCCTGTGGTAGGGTACACTATTACCCTGTAATATAATAGGTGGTCCAATTTAAAAATTATAGGTCAATATTAAGGTCCGATACCGTGAAGTTAGTTAACATAGAAAAATGTCTTTGAATTTTTAAAGCATTTTAGAACGCTTATTTCCTCATTTTAAGCTTCTCAGAACACTTTATTTCGCATAGGCATACATAGTAAACTTTAGGGTCACTCTGTGTACCCCCTAATTGACCTATAATTATTTCCTGTGGTAGGGTACACTATAACCCTGTAATATAATACGTGGTCCAGTTTAAAAATTATAGGTCAATATTAAGGTCCGATACCGTGCCGTTAGTTAACATAGAAAAGTGTCTTCGTATTTCCTTGTTTTAATGCACTATTTAAAATATACATAGTGTACCCCCTAATTGACCTATAATTATTTCCTGTGGTAGGGTACACTATTACCCTGTAATATAATACCTGGTCCAATTTAAATATTATGGGTCAATATTAAGGTCTGATATTGCGAATTGCGTTAGTTAACCATTGAAAGATGTTTTTGAATTTTTAA
Source organism: Parasteatoda tepidariorum (assembly GCF_982258835.1). Classification (NCBI taxonomy): domain Eukaryota; kingdom Metazoa; phylum Arthropoda; class Arachnida; order Araneae; family Theridiidae; genus Parasteatoda; species Parasteatoda tepidariorum. The sequence continues at coordinate 362,251 of NW_028257401.1, read as the reverse complement.
AGCATTTTAGAACGCTTATTTCTTCATTTTAAGCATCTCAGAACACTCTATTTCGCATAGGCATACATAGTAAAATTTAGGGTCACGCTGTGTACCCCCTAAATGACCTATAATTATTTCCTGTGGTAGGGTGCACTATTACCCTGTAATATAATACGTGGTCCAATTTAAAAATTATAGGTCAATATTAAGGTCCGATACCGTGCCGTTAGTTAACATAGAAAAATGTCTTTGAATTTTTAAAGCATTTTAGAACGCTTATTTCCTCATTTTAAGCTTCTCAGAACACTTTATTTTGCATAGGCATACATAGTAAACTTTAGGGTCACGCTGTGTACCCCCTAATTGACCTATAATTATTTCCTTTGGTAGGGTACACTATTACCCTGTAATATAATACCTGGTCCAATTTAAATTTTATGGGTCAATATTAAGGTCTGATATTGCGCCTTGCGTTAGTTAACCATTGAAAGATGTCTTTGAATTTTTAAAGCATTTTAGAACGCTTATTTCTTTATTTTAAGCTTCTCAGAACACTCTATTTCGCATAGGCATACATAGTAAAATTTAGGGTCACGCTGTGTACCCCCTAAATGACCTATAATTATTTCCTGTGGTAGGGTACACTATTACCCTGTAATATAATACGTGGTCCAATTTAAAAATTATAGGTCAATATTAAGTTCCGATACCGTGCCGTTAGTTAACATTGAAAAATGTCTTCGTATTTCCTTGTTTTAATGCACTATTTAAAATATACATAGTGTACCCCCTAATTGACCTATAATTATTTCCTGTGGTAGGGTACACTATTACCCTGTAATATAATACCTGGTCCAATTTAAATATTATGGGTCAATATTAAGGTCTGATATTGCGCCTTGCGTTAGTTAACCATTGAAAGATGTCTTTGAATTTTTAAAGCATTTTAGAACGCTTATTTCTTCATTTTAAGCATCTCAGAACACTCTATTTCGCATAGGCATATATAGTAAACTTTAGGGTCACTCTGTGTACCCCCTAATTGACCTATAATTATTTCCTGTGGTAGGGTACACTATTACCCTGTAATATAATACGTGGTCCAATTTAAAAATTATAGGTCAATATTAAGGTCCGATACCGTGCCGTTAGTTAACATAGAAAAGTGTCTTCGTATTTCCTTGTTTTAATGCACTATTTAAAATATACATAGTGTACCCCTAATTGACCTATAATTATATCCTGTGGTAGGGTACACTATTACCCTGTAATATAATACCTGGTCCAATTTTAAATATTATGGGTCAATATTAAGGTCTGATATTGTGACTTGCGTTAGTTAACCATTGGAAGATGTCTTTGAATTTTTAAAGCATTTTAGAACGCTTATTTCTTCATTTTAAGCATCTCAGAACACTCTATTTCGCATAGGCATATATAGTAAACTTTAGGGTCACTCTGTGTACCCCCTAATTGACCTATAATTATTTCCTGTGGTAGGGTACACTATTACCCTGTAATATAATACGTGGTCCAATTTAAAAATTATAGGTCAATATTAAGGTCCGATACCGTGCCGTTAGTTAACATAGAAAAGTGTCTTCGTATTTCCTTGTTTTAATGCACTATTTAAAATATACATAGTGTACCCCCTAATTGACCTATAATTATATCCTGTGGTAGGGTACACTATTACCCTGTAATATAATACCTGGTCCAATTTAAATATTATGGGTCAATATTAAGGTCTGATATTGCGACTTGCGTTAGTTAACCATTGGAAGATGTCTTTGAATTTTTAAAGCATTTTAGAACGCTTATTTCTTCATTTTAAGCATCTCAGAACACTCTATTTCGCATAGGCATACATAGTAAAATTTAGGGTCACGCTGTGTACCCCCTAAATGACCTATAATTATTTCCTGTGGTAGGGTACACTATTACCCTGTAATATAATACGTGGTCCAATTTAAAAATTATAGGTCAATATTAAGGTCCGATACCGTGCCGTTAGTTAACATAGAAAAATGTCTTTGAATTTTTAAAGCATTTTAGAACTCTTATTTCCTCATTTTTAGCTTCTCAGAACACTTTATTTCGCATAGGCATACATAGTAAACTTTAGGGTCACTCTGTGTACCCCCTAATTGACCTATAATTATTTCCTGTGGTAGGGTACACTATAACCCTGTAATATAATACGTGGTCCAATTTAAAAATTATAGGTCAATATTAAGGTCCGATATTGCGCCTTGCGTTAGTTAACCATTGAAAGATGTCTTTGAATTTTTAAAGCATTTTAGAACGCTTATTTCTTCATTTTAAGCTTCTCAGAACACTCTATTTCGCATAGGCATACATAGTAAAATTTAGGGTCACGCTGTGTACCCCCTAAATGACCTATAATTATTTCCTGTGGTAGGGTACACTATTACCCTGTAATATAATACGTGGTCCAATTTAAAAATTATAGGTCAATATTAAGTTCCGATACCGTGCCGTTAGTTAACATAGAAAAGTGTTTTCGTATTTCCTTGTTTTAATGCACTATTTAAAATATACATAGTGTACCCCCTAAATGACCTATAATTATTTCCTGTGGTAGGGTACACTATTACCCTGTAATATAATAGGTGGTCCAATTTAAAAATTATAGGTCAATATTAAGGTCCGATACCGTGAAGTTAGTTAACATAGAAAAATGTCTTTGAATTTTTAAAGCATTTTAGAACGCTTATTTCCTCATTTTAAGCTTCTCAGAACACTTTATTTCGCATAGGCATACATAGTAAACTTTAGGGTCACTCTGTGTACCCCCTAATTGACCTATAATTATTTCCTGTGGTAGGGTACACTATAACCCTGTAATATAATACGTGGTCCAGTTTAAAAATTATAGGTCAATATTAAGGTCCGATACCGTGCCGTTAGTTAACATAGAAAAGTGTCTTCGTATTTCCTTGTTTTAATGCACTATTTAAAATATACATAGTGTACCCCCTAATTGACCTATAATTATTTCCTGTGGTAGGGTACACTATTACCCTGTAATATAATACCTGGTCCAATTTAAATATTATGGGTCAATATTAAGGTCTGATATTGCGAATTGCGTTAGTTAACCATTGAAAGATGTTTTTGAATTTTTAAAGCATTTTAGAACGCTTATTTCTTCATTTTAAGCATCTCAGAACACTCTATTTCGCATAGGCATACATAGTAAAATTTAGGGTCACGCTGTGTACCCCCTAAATGACCTATAATTATTTCCTGTGGTAGGGTGCACTATTACCCTGTAATATAATACGTGGTCCAATTTAAAAATTATAGGTCAATATTAAGGTCCGATACCGTGCCGTTAGTTAACATAGAAAAATGTCTTTGAATTTTTAAAGCATTTTAGAACGCTTATTTCCTCATTTTAAGCTTCTCAGAACACTTTATTTTGCATAGGCATACATAGTAAACTTTAGGGTCACGCTGTGTACCCCCTAATTGACCTATAATTATTTCCTTTGGTAGGGTACACTATTACCCTGTAATATAATACCTGGTCCAATTTAAATTTTATGGGTCAATATTAAGGTCTGATATTGCGCCTTGCGTTAGTTAACCATTGAAAGATGTCTTTGAATTTTTAAAGCATTTTAGAACGCTTATTTCTTTATTTTAAGCTTCTCAGAACACTCTATTTCGCATAGGCATACATAGTAAAATTTAGGGTCACGCTGTGTACCCCCTAAATGACCTATAATTATTTCCTGTGGTAGGGTACACTATTACCCTGTAATATAATACGTGGTCCAATTTAAAAATTATAGGTCAATATTAAGTTCCGATACCGTGCCGTTAGTTAACATTGAAAAATGTCTTCGTATTTCCTTGTTTTAATGCACTATTTAAAATATACATAGTGTACCCCCTAATTGACCTATAATTATTTCCTGTGGTAGGGTACACTATTACCCTGTAATATAATACCTGGTCCAATTTAAATATTATGGGTCAATATTAAGGTCTGATATTGCGCCTTGCGTTAGTTAACCATTGAAAGATGTCTTTGAATTTTTAAAGCATTTTAGAACGCTTATTTCTTCATTTTAAGCATCTCAGAACACTCTATTTCGCATAGGCATACATAGTAAAATTTAGGGTCACGCTGTGTACCCCCTAAATGACCTATAATTATTTCCTGTGGTAGGGTACACTATTACCCTGTAATATAATACGTGGTCCAATTTAAAAATTATAGGTCAATATTAAGGTCCGATACCGTGCCGTTAGTTAACATAGAAAAATGTCTTTGAATTTTTAAAGCATTTTAGAACTCTTATTTCCTCATTTTTAGCTTCTCAGAACACTTTATTTCGCATAGGCATACATAGTAAACTTTAGGGTCACTCTGTGTACCCCCTAATTGACCTATAATTATTTCCTGTGGTAGGGTACACTATAACCCTGTAATATAATACGTGGTCCAATTTAAAAATTATAGGTCAATATTAAGGTCCGATATTGCGCCTTGCGTTAGTTAACCATTGAAAGATGTCTTTGAATTTTTAAAGCATTTTAGAACGCTTATTTCTTCATTTTAAGCTTCTCAGAACACTCTATTTCGCATAGGCATACATAGTAAAATTTAGGGTCACGCTGTGTACCCCCTAAATGACCTATAATTATTTCCTGTGGTAGGGTACACTATTACCCTGTAATATAATACGTGGTCCAATTTAAAAATTATAGGTCAATATTAAGTTCCGATACCGTGCCGTTAGTTAACATTGAAAAATGTCTTCGTATTTCCTTGTTTTAATGCACTATTTAAAATATACATAGTGTACCCCCTAATTGACCTATAATTATTTCCTGTGGTAGGGTACACTATTACCCTGTAATATAATACCTGGTCCAATTTAAATATTATGGGTCAATATTAAGGTCTGATATTTCGCCTTGCGTTAGTTAACCATTGAAAGATGTCTTTGAATTTTTAAAGCATTTTAGAACGCTTATTTCTTCATTTTAAGCATCTCAGAACACTCTATTTCGCATAGGCATATATAGTAAACTTTAGGGTCACTCTGTGTACCCCCTAATTGACCTATAATTATTTCCTGTGGTAGGGTACACTATTACCCTGTAATATAATACGTTGTCCAATTTAAAAATTATAGGTCAATATTAAGGTCCGATACCGTGCCGTTAGTTAACATAGAAAAGTGTCTTCGTATTTCCTTGTTTTAATGCACTATTTAAAATATACATAGTGTACCCCCTAATTGACCTATAATTATATCCTGTGGTAGGGTACACTATTACCCTGTAATATAATACCTGGTCCAATTTAAATATTATGGGTCAATATTAAGGTCTGATATTGCGACTTGCGTTAGTTAACCATTGGAAGATGTCTTTGAATTTTTAAAGCATTTTAGAACGCTTATTTCTTCATTTTAAGCATCTCAGAACACTCTATTTCGCATAGGCATACATAGTAAAATTTAGGGTCACGCTGTGTACCCCCTAAATGACCTATAATTATTTCCTGTGGTAGGGTACACTATTACCCTGTAATATAATACGTGGTCCAATTTAAAAATTATAGGTGAATATTAAGGTCCGATACCGTGCCGTTAGTTAACATAGAAAAATGTCTTTGAATTTTTAAAGCATTTTAGAACGCTTATTTCCTCATTTTTAGCTTCTCAGAACACTTTATTTCGCATAGGCATACATAGTAAACTTTAGGGTCACTCTGTGTACCCCCTAATTGACCTATAATTATTTCCTGTGGTAGGGTACACTATAACCCTGTAATATAATACGTGGTCCAATTTAAAAATTATAGGTCAATATTAAGGTCCGATACCGTGCCGTTAGTTAACATAGAAAAGTGTCTTCGTATTTTCTTGTTTTAATGCACTATTTAAAACATACATAGTGTACCCCCTAATTGACCTATAATTATTTCCTGTTGTAGGGTACACTATTACCCTGTAATATAATACCTGGTCCAATTGAAATATTATGGTTCCATATTAAGGTCTGATATCGCGCCTTGCGTTAGTTAACCATTGAAAGATGTCTTTGAATTTTTAAAGCATTTTAGAACGCTTATTTCTTCATTTTAAGCTTCTCAGAACACTCTATTTCGCATAGGCATACATAGTAAATTTTAGGGTCACGCTGTGTACCACCTAATTGACCTATAATTATTTCCTGTGGTAAGGTACACTATTACCCTGTAATATAATACTTGGTACAATTTAAAAATTATAGGTCAATATTAATTTCCGATACCGTGCCGTTAGTTAACATAGAAAAGTGTCTTCGTATTTCCTTGTTTTAATGCACTATTTAAAATATACATAGTGTACCCCCTAAATGACCTATAATTATTTCCTGTGGTAGGGTACACTATTACCCTGTAATATAATAGGTGGTCCAATTTAAAAATTATAGGTCAATATTAAGGTCCGATACCGTGCCGTTAGTTAACATAGAAAAATGTCTTTGAATTTTTAAAGCATTTTAGAACGCTTATTTCCTCATTTTAAGCTTCTCAGAACACTTTATTTCGCATAGGCATACATAGTAAACTTTAGGGTCACTCTGTGTACCCCCTAATTGACCTATAATTATTTCCTGTTTTAGGGTACACTATAACCCTGTAATATAATACGTGGTCCAGTTTAAAAATTATAGGTCAATATTAAGGTCCGATACCGTGCCGTTAGTTAACATAGAAAAGTGTCTTCGTATTTCCTTGTTTTAATGCACTATTTAAAATATACATAGTGTACCCCCTAATTGACCTATAATTATTTCCTGTGGTAGGGTACACTATTACCCTGTAATATAATACCTGGTCCAATTTAAATATTATGGGTCAATATTAAGGTCTGATATTGCGCCTTGCGTTAGTTAACCATTGAAAGATGTTTTTGAATTTTTAAAGCATTTTAGAACGCTTATTTCTTCATTTTAAGCATCTCAGAACACTCTATTTCGCATAGGCATATATAGTAAACTTTAGGGTCACTCTGTGTACCCCCTAATTGACCTATAATTATTTCCTGTGGTAGGGTACACTATAACCCTGTAATATAATACGTGGTCCAATTTAAAAATCATAGGTCAATATTAAGGTCCGATACCGTGCCGTTAGTTAACATAGAAAAGTGTCTTCGTATTTCCTTGTTTTAATGCACTATTTAAAATATACATAGTGTACCCCCTAATTGACCTATAATTATTTCCTGTGGTAGGGTACACTATTACCCTGTAATATAATACCTGGTCCAATTTAAATTTTATGGGTCAATATTAAGGTCTGATATTGCGCCTTGCGTTAGTTAACCATTGGAAGATGTCTTTGAATTTTTAAAGCATTTTAGAACGCTTATTTCTTCTTTTTAAGCATCTCAGAACACTCTATTTCGCATAGGCATACATAGTAAAATTTAGGGTCACGCTGTGTACCCCCTAAATGACCTATAATTATTTCCTGCGGTAGGGTACACTATTACCCTGTAATATAATACGTGGTCCAATTTAAAAATTATAGGTCAATATTAAGGTCCGATACCGTGCCGTTAGTTAACATAGAAAAATGTCTTTGAATTTTTAAAGCATTTTAGAACGCTTATTTCCTCATTTTAAGCTTCTCAGAACACTTTATTTCGCATAGGCATACATAGTAAACTTTAGGGTCACGCTGTGTACCCCCTAATTGACCTATAATTATTTCCTTTGGAAGGGTACACTATTACCCTGTAATATAATACCTGGTCCAATTTAAATTTTATGGGTCAATATTAAGGTCTGATATTGCGCCTTGCGTTAGTTAACCATTGAAAGATGTCTTTGAATTTTTAAAGCATTTTAGAACACTTATTTCTTCATTTTAAGCATCTCAGAACACTCTATTTCGCATAGGCATATATAGTAAACTTTAGGGTCACTCTGTGTACCCCCTAATTGACCTATAATTATTTCCTGTGGTAGGGTACACTATTACCCTGTAATATAATACGTGGTCCAATTTAAAAATTATAGGTCAATATTAAGGTCCGATACCGTGCCGTTAGTTAACATAGAAAAGTGTCTTCGTATTTCCTTGTTTTAATGCACTATTTAAAATATACATAGTGTACCCCCTAATTGACCTATAATTATATCCTGTGGTAGGGTACACTATTACCCTGTAATATAATACGTGGTCCAATTTAAAAATTATAGGTCAATATTAAGGTCCGATACCGTGCCGTTAGTTAACATAGAAAAATGTCTTTGAATTTTTAAAGCATTTTAGAACGCTTATTTCCTCATTTTTAGCTTCTCAGAACACTTTATTTCGCATAGGCATACATAGTAAACTTTAGGGTCACTCTGTGTACCCCCTAATTGACCTATAATTATTTCCTGTGGTAGGGTACACTATAACCCTGTAATATAATACGTGGTCCAATTTAAAAATTATAGGTCAATATTAAGGTCCGATACCGTGCCGTTAGTTAACATAGAAAAGTGTCTTCGTATTTTCTTGTTTTAATGCACTATTTAAAACATACATAGTGTACCCCCTAATTGACCTATAATTATTTCCTGTTGTAGGGTACACTATTACCCTGTAATATAATACCTGGTCCAATTGAAATATTATGGTTCCATATTAAGGTCTGATATCGCGCCTTGCGTTAGTTAACCATTGAAAGATGTCTTTGAATTTTTAAAGCATTTTAGAACGCTTATTTCTTCATTTTAAGCTTCTCAGAACACTCTATTTCGCATAGGCATACATAGTAAATTTTAGGGTCACGCTGTGTACCACCTAATTGACCTATAATTATTTCCTGTGGTAAGGTACACTATTACCCTGTAATATAATACTTGGTACAATTTAAAAATTATAGGTCAATATTAAGGTCCGATACCGTGCCGTTAGTTAACATAGAAAAGTGTCTTCGTATTTCCTTGTTTTAATGCACTATTTAAAATATACATAGTGTACCCCCTAAATGACCTATAATTATTTCCTGTGGTAGGGTACACTATTACCCTGTAATATAATAGGTGGTCCAATTTAAAAATTATAGGTCAATATTAAGGTCCGATACCGTGCCGTTAGTTAACATAGAAAAATGTCTTTGAATTTTTAAAGCATTTTAGAACGCTTATTTCCTCATTTTAAGCTTCTCAGAACACTTTATTTCGCATAGGCATACATAGTAAACTTTAGGGTCACTCTGTGTACCCCCTAATTGACCTATAATTATTTCCTGTTTTAGGGTACACTATAACCCTGTAATATAATACGTGGTCCAGTTTAAAAATTATAGGTCAATATTAAGGTCCGATACCGTGCCGTTAGTTAACATAGAAAAGTGTCTTCGTATTTCCTTGTTTTAATGCACTATTTAAAATATACATAGTGTACCCCCTAAATGACCTATAATTATTTCCTGTGGTAGGGTACACTATTACCCTGTAATATAATAGGTGGTCCAATTTAAAAATTATAGGTCAATATTAAGGTCCGATACCGTGAAGTTAGTTAACATAGAAAAATGTCTTTGAATTTTTAAAGCATTTTAGAACGCTTATTTCCTCATTTTAAGCTTCTCAGAACACTTTATTTCGCATAGGCATACATAGTAAACTTTAGGGTCACTCTGTGTACCCCCTAATTGACCTATAATTATTTCCTGTGGTAGGGTACACTATAACCCTGTAATATAATACGTGGTCCAGTTTAAAAATTATAGGTCAATATTAAGGTCCGATACCGTGCCGTTAGTTAACATAGAAAAGTGTCTTCGTATTTCCTTGTTTTAATGCACTATTTAAAATATACATAGTGTACCCCCTAATTGACCTATAATTATTTCCTGTGGTAGGGTACACTATTACCCTGTAATATAATACCTGGTCCAATTTAAATATTATGGGTCAATATTAAGGTCTGATATTGCGAATTGCGTTAGTTAACCATTGAAAGATGTTTTTGAATTTTTAAAGCATTTTAGAACGCTTATTTCTTCATTTTAAGCATCTCAGAACACTCTATTTCGCATAGGCATACATAGTAAAATTTAGGGTCACGCTGTGTACCCCCTAAATGACCTATAATTATTTCCTGTGGTAGGGTGCACTATTACCCTGTAATATAATACGTGGTCCAATTTAAAAATTATAGGTCAATATTAAGGTCCGATACCGTGCCGTTAGTTAACATAGAAAAATGTCTTTGAATTTTTAAAGCATTTTAGAACGCTTATTTCCTCATTTTAAGCTTCTCAGAACACTTTATTTTGCATAGGCATACATAGTAAACTTTAGGGTCACGCTGTGTACCCCCTAATTGACCTATAATTATTTCCTTTGGTAGGGTACACTATTACCCTGTAATATAATACCTGGTCCAATTTAAATTTTATGGGTCAATATTAAGGTCTGATATTGCGCCTTGCGTTAGTTAACCATTGAAAGATGTCTTTGAATTTTTAAAGCATTTTAGAACGCTTATTTCTTTATTTTAAGCTTCTCAGAACACTCTATTTCGCATAGGCATACATAGTAAAATTTAGGGTCACGCTGTGTACCCCCTAAATGACCTATAATTATTTCCTGTGGTAGGGTACACTATTACCCTGTAATATAATACGTGGTCCAATTTAAAAATTATAGGTCAATATTAAGTTCCGATACCGTGCCGTTAGTTAACATTGAAAAATGTCTTCGTATTTCCTTGTTTTAATGCACTATTTAAAATATACATAGTGTACCCCCTAATTGACCTATAATTATTTCCTGTGGTAGGGTACACTATTACCCTGTAATATAATACCTGGTCCAATTTAAATATTATGGGTCAATATTAAGGTCTGATATTGCGCCTTGCGTTAGTTAACCATTGAAAGATGTCTTTGAATTTTTAAAGCATTTTAGAACGCTTATTTCTTCATTTTAAGCATCTCAGAACACTCTATTTCGCATAGGCATATATAGTAAACTTTAGGGTCACTCTGTGTACCCCCTAATTGACCTATAATTATTTCCTGTGGTAGGGTACACTATTACCCTGTAATATAATACGTGGTCCAATTTAAAAATTATAGGTCAATATTAAGGTCCGATACCGTGCCGTTAGTTAACATAGAAAAGTGTCTTCGTATTTCCTTGTTTTAATGCACTATTTAAAATATACATAGTGTACCCCCTAATTGACCTATAATTATATCCTGTGGTAGGGTACACTATTACCCTGTAATATAATACCTGGTCCAATTTAAATATTATGGGTCAATATTAAGGTCTGATATTGCGACTTGCGTTAGTTAACCATTGGAAGATGTCTTTGAATTTTTAAAGCATTTTAGAACGCTTATTTCTTCATTTTAAGCATCTCAGAACACTCTATTTCGCATAGGCATATATAGTAAACTTTAGGGTCACTCTGTGTACCCCCTAATTGACCTATAATTATTTCCTGTGGTAGGGTACACTATTACCCTGTAATATAATACGTGGTCCAATTTAAAAATTATAGGTCAATATTAAGGTCCGATACCGTGCCGTTAGTTAACATAGAAAAGTGTCTTCGTATTTCCTTGTTTTAATGCACTATTTAAAATATACATAGTGTACCCCCTAATTGACCTATAATTATATCCTGTGGTAGGGTACACTATTACCCTGTAATATAATACCTGGTCCAATTTAAATATTATGGGTCAATATTAAGGTCTGATATTGCGACTTGCGTTAGTTAACCATTGGAAGATGTCTTTGAATTTTTAAAGCATTTTAGAACGCTTATTTCTTCATTTTAAGCATCTCAGAACACTCTATTTCGCATAGGCATACATAATAAAATTTAGGGTCACGCTGTGTACCCCCTAAATGACCTATAATTATTTCCTGTGGTAGGGTACACTATTACCCTGTAATATAATACGTGGTCCAATTTAAAAATTATAGGTCAATATTAAGGTCCGATACCGTGCCGTTAGTTAACATAGAAAAATGTCTTTGAATTTTTAAAGCATTTTAGAACTCTTATTTCCTCATTTTTAGCTTCTCAGAACACTTTATTTCGCATAGGCATACATAGTAAACTTTAGGGTCACTCTGTGTACCCCCTAATTGACCTATAATTATTTCCTGTGGTAGGGTACACTATAACCCTGTAATATAATACGTGGTCCAATTTAAAAATTATAGGTCAATATTAAGGTCCGATATTGCGCCTTGCGTTAGTTAACCATTGAAAGATGTCTTTGAATTTTTAAAGCATTTTAGAACGCTTATTTCTTCATTTTAATCTTCTCAGAACACTCTATTTCGCATAGGCATACATAGTAAAATTTAGGGTCACGCTGTGTACCCCCTAAATGACCTATAATTATTTCCTGTGGTAGGGTACACTATTACCCTGTAATATAATACGTGGTCCAATTTAAAAATTATAGGTCAATATTAAGTTCCGATACCGTGCCGTTAGTTAACATTGAAAAATGTCTTCGTATTTCCTTGTTTTAATGCACTATTTAAAATATACATAGTGTACCCCCTAATTGACCTATAATTATTTCCTGTGGTAGGGTACACTATTACCCTGTAATATAATACCTGGTCCAATTTAAATATTATGGGTCAATATTAAGGTCTGATATTTCGCCTTGCGTTAGTTAACCATTGAAAGATGTCTTTGAATTTTTAAAGCATTTTAGAACGCTTATTTCTTCATTTTAAGCATCTCAGAACACTCTATTTCGCATAGGCATATATAGTAAACTTTAGGGTCACTCTGTGTACCCCCTAATTGACCTATAATTATTTCCTGTGGTAGGGTACACTATTACCCTGTAATATAATACGTTGTCCAATTTAAAAATTATAGGTCAATATTAAGGTCCGATACCGTGCCGTTAGTTAACATAGAAAAGTGTCTTCGTATTTCCTTGTTTTAATGCACTATTTAAAATATACATAGTGTACCCCCTAATTGACCTATAATTAAATCCTGTGGTAGGGTACACTATTACCCTGTAATATAATACCTGGTCCAATTTAAATATTATGGGTCAATATTAAGGTCTGATATTGCGACTTGCGTTAGTTAACCATTGGAAGATGTCTTTGAATTTTTAAAGCATTTTAGAACGCTTATTTCTTCATTTTAAGCATCTCAGAACACTCTATTTCGCATAGGCATACATAGTAAAATTTAGGGTCACGCTGTGTACCCCCTAAATGACCTATAATTATTTCCTGTGGTAGGGTACACTATTACCCTGTAATATAATACGTGGTCCAATTTAAAAATTATAGGTCAATATTAAGGTCCGATACCGTGCCGTTAGTTAACATAGAAAAATGTCTTTGAATTTTTAAAGCATTTTAGAACGCTTATTTCCTCATTTTTAGCTTCTCAGAACACTTTATTTCGCATAGGCATACATAGTAAACTTTAGGGTCACTCTGTGTACCCCCTAATTGACCTATAATTATTTCCTGTGGTAGGGTACACTATAACCCTGTAATATGATACGTGGTCCAATTTAAAAATTATAGGTCAATATTAAGGTCCGATACCGTGCCGTTAGTTAACATAGAAAAGTGTCTTCGTATTTTCTTGTTTTAATGCACTATTTAAAACATACATAGTGTACCCCCTAATTGACCTATAATTATTTCCTGTTGTAGGGTACACTATTACCCTGTAATATAATACCTGGTCCAATTGAAATATTATGGTTCCATATTAAGGTCTGATATCGCGCCTTGCGTTAGTTAACCATTGAAAGATGTCTTTGAATTTTTAAAGCATTTTAGAACGCTTATTTCTTCATTTTAAGCTTCTCAGAACACTCTATTTCGCATAAGCATACATAGTAAATTTTAGGGTCACGCTGTGTACCACCTAATTGACCTATAATTATTTCCTGTGGTAAGGTACACTATTACCCTGTAATATAATACTTGGTACAATTTAAAAATTATAGGTCAATATTAAGGTCCGATACCGTGCCGTTAGTTAACATAGAAAAGTGTCTTCGTATTTCCTTGTTTTAATGCACTATTTAAAATATACATAGTGTACCCCCTAAATGACCTATAATTATTTCCTGTGGTAGGGTACACTATTACCCTGTAATATAATAGGTGGTCCAATTTAAAAATTATAGGTCAATATTAAGGTCCGATACCGTGCCGTTAGTTAACATAGAAAAATGTCTTTGAATTTTTAAAGCATTTTAGAACGCTTATTTCCTCATTTTAAGCTTCTCAGAACACTTTATTTCGCATAGGCATACATAGTAAACTTTAGGGTCACTCTGTGTACCCCCTAATTGACCTATAATTATTTCCTGTTTTAGGGTACACTATAACCCTGTAATATAATACGTGGTCCAGTTTAAAAATTATAGGTCAATATTAAGGTCCGATACCGTGCCGTTAGTTAACATAGAAAAGTGTCTTCGTATTTCCTTGTTTTAATGCACTATTTAAAATATACATAGTGTACCCCCTAATTGACCTATAATTATTTCCTGTGGTAGGGTACACTATTACCCTGTAATATAATACCTGGTCCAATTTAAATATTATGGGTCAATATTAAGGTCTGATATTGCGCCTTGCGTTAGTTAACCATTGAAAGATGTTTTTGAATTTTTAAAGCATTTTAGAACGCTTATTTCTTCATTTTAAGCATCTCAGAACACTCTATTTCGCATAGGCATATATAGTAAACTTTAGGGTCACTCTGTGTACCCCCTAATTGACCTATAATTATTTCCTGTGGTAGGGTACACTATAACCCTGTAATATAATACGTGGTCCAATTTAAAAATTATAGGTCAATATTAAGGTCCGATACCGTGCCGTTAGTTAACATAGAAAAGTGTCTTCGTATTTCCTTGTTTTAATGCACTATTTAAAATATACATAGTGTACCCCCTAATTGACCTATAATTATTTCCTGTGGTAGGGTACACTATTACCCTGTAATATAATACCTGGTCCAATTTAAATTTTATGGGTCAATATTAAGGTCTGATATTGCGCCTTGCGTTAGTTAACCATTGGAAGATGTCTTTGAATTTTTAAAGCATTTTAGAACGCTTATTTCTTCTTTTTAAGCATCTCAGAACACTCTATTTCGCATAGGCATACATAGTAAAATTTAGGGTCACGCATTGTACCCCCTAAATGACCTATAATTATTTCCTGCGGTAGGGTACACTATTACCCTGTAATATAATACGTGGTCCAATTTAAAAATTATAGGTCAATATTAAGGTCCGATACCGTGCCGTTAGTTAACATAGAAAAATGTCTTTGAATTTTTAAAGCATTTTAGAACACTTATTTCCTCATTTTAAGCTTCTCAGAACACTTTATTTCGCATAGGCATACATAGTAAACTTTAGGGTCACGCTGTGTACCCCCTAATTGACCTATAATTATTTCCTTTGGTAGGGTACACTATTACCCTGTAATATAATACCTGGTCCAATTTAAATTTTATGGGTCAATATTAAGGTCTGATATTGCGCCTTGCGTTAGTTAACCATTGAAAGATGTCTTTGAATTTTTAAAGCATTTTAGAACACTTATTTCTTCATTTTAAGCATCTCAGAACACTCTATTTCGCATAGGCATATATAGTAAACTTTAGGGTCACTCTGTGTACCCCCTAATTGACCTATAATTATTTCCTGTGGTAGGGTACACTATTACCCTGTAATATAATACGTGGTCCAATTTAAAAATTATAGGTCAATATTAAGGTCCGATACCGTGCCGTTAGTTAACATAGAAAAGTGTCTTCGTATTTCCTTGTTTTAATGCACTATTTAAAATATACATAGTGTACCCCCTAAATGACCTATAATTATTTCCTGTGGTAGGGTACACTATTACCCTGTAATATAATAGGTGGTCCAATTTAAAAATTATAGGTCAATATTAAGGTCCGATACCGTGCCGTTAGTTAACATAGAAAAATGTCTTTGAATTTTTAAAGCTTTTTAGAACGCTTATTTCCTCATTTTAAGCTTCTCAGAACACTTTATTTCGCATAGGCATACATAGTAAACTTTAGGGTCACTCTGTGTACCCCCTAATTGACCTATAATTATTTCCTGTTTTAGGGTACACTATAACCCTGTAATATAATACGTGGTCCAGTTTAAAAATTATAGGTCAATATTAAGGTCCGATACCGTGCCGTTAGTTAACATAGAAAAGTGTCTTCGTATTTCCTTGTTTTAATGCACTATTTAAAATATACATAGTGTACCCCCTAATTGACCTATAATTATTTCCTGTGGTAGGGTACACTATTACCCTGTAATATAATACCTGGTCCAATTTAAATATTATGGGTCAATATTAAGGTCTGATATTGCGCCTTGCGTTAGTTAACCATTGAAAGATGTTTTTGAATTTTTAAAGCATTTTAGAACGCTTATTTCTTCATTTTAAGCATCTCAGAACACTCTATTTCGCATAGGCATATATAGTAAACTTTAGGGTCACTCTGTGTACCCCCTAATTGACCTATAATTATTTCCTGTGGTAGGGTACACTATAACCCTGTAATATAATACGTGGTCCAATTTAAAAATTATAGGTCAATATTAAGGTCCGATACCGTGCCGTTAGTTAACATAGAAAAGTGTCTTCGTATTTCCTTGTTTTAATGCACTATTTAAAATATACATAGTGTACCCCCTAATTGACCTATAATTATTTCCTGTGGTAGGGTACACTATTACCCTGTAATATAATACCTGGTCCAATTTAAATTTTATGGGTCAATATTAAGGTCTGATATTGCGCCTTGCGTTAGTTAACCATTGGAAGATGTCTTTGAATTTTTAAAGCATTTTAGAACGCTTATTTCTTCTTTTTAAGCATCTCAGAACACTCTATTTCGCATAGGCATACATAGTAAAATTTAGGGTCACGCTGTGTACCCCCTAAATGACCTATAATTATTTCCTGCGGTAGGGTACACTATTACCCTGTAATATAATACGTGGTCCAATTTAAAAATTATAGGTCAATATTAAGGTCCGATACCGTGCCGTTAGTTAACATAGAAAAATGTCTTTGAATTTTTAAAGCATTTTAGAACGCTTATTTCCTCATTTTAAGCTTCTCAGAACACTTTATTTCGCATAGGCATACATAGTAAACTTTAGGGTCACTCTGTGTACCCCCTAATTGACCTATAATTATTTCCTGTGGTAGGGTACACTATAACCCTGTAATATAATACGTGGTCCAATTTAAAAATTATAGGTCAATATTAAGGTCCGATATTGCGCCTTGCGTTAGTTAACCATTGAAAGATGTCTTTGAATTTTTAAAGCATTTTAGAACGCTTATTTCTTCATTTTAAGCTTCTCAGAACACTCTATTTCGCATAGGCATACATAGTAAAATTTAGGGTCACGCTGTGTACCCCCTAAATGACCTATAAGTATTTCCTGTGGTAGGGTACACTATTACCCTGTAATATAATACGTGGTCCAATTTAAAAATTATAGGTCAATATTAAGGTCCGATACCGTGCCGTTAGTTAACATTGAAAAATGTCTTCGTATTTCCTTGCTTTAATGCACTATTTAAAATATACATAGTGTACCCCCTA
The DNA here is from genome assembly GCF_982258835.1 of Parasteatoda tepidariorum. Classification (NCBI taxonomy): domain Eukaryota; kingdom Metazoa; phylum Arthropoda; class Arachnida; order Araneae; family Theridiidae; genus Parasteatoda; species Parasteatoda tepidariorum. The sequence continues at coordinate 344,598 of NW_028257401.1, read as the reverse complement.
ATTGACCTATAATTATTTCCTGTGGTAGGGTACACTATTACCCTGTAATATAATACCTGGTCCAATTTAAATATTATGGGTCAATATTAAGGTCTGATATTGCGCCTTGCGTTAGTTAACCATTGAAAGATGTCTTTGAATTTTTAAAGCATTTTAGAACGCTTATTTCTTCATTTTAAGCATCTGAGAACACTCTATTTCGCATAGGCATATATAGTAAACTTTAGGGTCACTCTGTGTACCCCCTAATTGACCTATAATTATTTCCTGTGGTAGGGTACACTATTACCCTGTAATATATTACGTGGTCCAATTTAAAAATTATAGGTCAATATTAAGGTCCGATACCGTGCCGTTAGTTAACATAGAAAAGTGTCTTCGTATTTCCTTGTTTTAATGCACTATTTAAAATATACATAGTGTACCCCCTAATTGACCTATAATTATATCCTGTGGTAGGGTACACTATTACCCTGTAATATAATACCTGGTCCAATTTAAATATTATGGGTCAATATTAAGGTCTGATATTGCGACTTGCGTTAGTTAACCATTGGAAGATGTCTTTGAATTTTTAAAGCATTTTAGAACGCTTATTTCTTCATTTTAAGCATCTCAGAACACTCTATTTCGCATAGGCATACATAGTAAAATTTAGGGTCACGCTGTGTACCCCCTAAATGACCTATAATTATTTCCTGTGGTAGGGTACACTATTACCCTGTAATATAATACGTGGTCCAATTTAAAAATTATAGGTCAATATTAAGGTCCGATACCGTGCCGTTAGTTAACATAGAAAAATGTCTTTGAATTTTTAAAGCATTTTAGAACGCTTATTTCCTCATTTTTAGCTTCTCAGAACACTTTATTTCGCATAGGCATACATAGTAAACTTTAGGGTCACTCTGTGTACCCCCTAATTGACCTATAATTATTTCCTGTGGTAGGGTACACTATTACCCTGTAATATAATAGGTGGTCCAATTTAAAAATTATAGGTCAATATTAAGGTCCGATACCGTGCCGTTAGTTAACATAGAAAAATGTCTTTGAATTTTTAAAGCTTTTTAGAACGCTTATTTCCTCATTTTAAGCTTCTCAGAACACTTTATTTCGCATAGGCATACATAGTAAACTTTAGGGTCACTCTGTGTACCCCCTAATTGACCTATAATTATTTCCTGTTTTAGGGTACACTATAACCCTGTAATATAATACGTGGTCCAGTTTAAAAATTATAGGTCAATATTAAGGTCCGATACCGTGCCGTTAGTTAACATAGAAAAGTGTCTTCGTATTTCCTTGTTTTAATGCACTATTTAAAATATACATAGTGTACCCCCTAATTGACCTATAATTATTTCCTGTGGTAGGGTACACTATTACCCTGTAATATAATACCTGGTCCAATTTAAATATTATGGGTCAATATTAAGGTCTGATATTGCGCCTTGCGTTAGTTAACCATTGAAAGATGTTTTTGAATTTTTAAAGCATTTTAGAACGCTTATTTCTTCATTTTAAGCATCTCAGAACACTCTATTTCGCATAGGCATATATAGTAAACTTTAGGGTCACTCTGTGTACCCCCTAATTGACCTATAATTATTTCCTGTGGTAGGGTACACTATAACCCTGTAATATAATACGTGGTCCAATTTAAAAATTATAGGTCAATATTAAGGTCCGATACCGTGCCGTTAGTTAACATAGAAAAGTGTCTTCGTATTTCCTTGTTTTAATGCACTATTTAAAATATACATAGTGTACCCCCTAATTGACCTATAATTATTTCCTGTGGTAGGGTACACTATTACCCTGTAATATAATACCTGGTCCAATTTAAATTTTATGGGTCAATATTAAGGTCTGATATTGCGCCTTGCGTTAGTTAACCATTGGAAGATGTCTTTGAATTTTTAAAGCATTTTAGAACGCTTATTTCTTCTTTTTAAGCATCTCAGAACACTCTATTTCGCATAGGCATACATAGTAAAATTTAGGGTCACGCTGTGTACCCCCTAAATGACCTATAATTATTTCCTGCGGTAGGGTACACTATTACCCTGTAATATAATACGTGGTCCAATTTAAAAATTATAGGTCAATATTAAGGTCCGATACCGTGCCGTTAGTTAACATAGAAAAATGTCTTTGAATTTTTAAAGCATTTTAGAACGCTTATTTCCTCATTTTAAGCTTCTCAGAACACTTTATTTCGCATAGGCATACATAGTAAACTTTAGGGTCACTCTGTGTACCCCCTAATTGACCTATAATTATTTCCTGTGGTAGGGTACACTATAACCCTGTAATATAATACGTGGTCCAATTTAAAAATTATAGGTCAATATTAAGGTCCGATATTGCGCCTTGCGTTAGTTAACCATTGAAAGATGTCTTTGAATTTTTAAAGCATTTTAGAACGCTTATTTCTTCATTTTAAGCTTCTCAGAACACTCTATTTCGCATAGGCATACATAGTAAAATTTAGGGTCACGCTGTGTACCCCCTAAATGACCTATAAGTATTTCCTGTGGTAGGGTACACTATTACCCTGTAATATAATACGTGGTCCAATTTAAAAATTATAGGTCAATATTAAGGTCCGATACCGTGCCGTTAGTTAACATTGAAAAATGTCTTCGTATTTCCTTGTTTTAATGCACTATTTAAAATATACATAGTGTACCCCCTAATTGACCTATAATTATTTCCTGTGGTAGGGTACACTATTACCCTGTAATATAATACCTGGTCCAATTTAAATATTATGGGTCAATATTAAGGTCTGATATTGCGCCTTGCGTTAGTTAACCATTGAAAGATGTCTTTGAATTTTTAAAGCATTTTAGAACGCTTATTTCTTCATTTTAAGCATCTGAGAACACTCTATTTCGCATAGGCATATATAGTAAACTTTAGGGTCACTCTGTGTACCCCCTAATTGACCTATAATTATTTCCTGTGGTAGGGTACACTATTACCCTGTAATATATTACGTGGTCCAATTTAAAAATTATAGGTCAATATTAAGGTCCGATACCGTGCCGTTAGTTAACATAGAAAAGTGTCTTCGTATTTCCTTGTTTTAATGCACTATTTAAAATATACATAGTGTACCCCCTAATTGACCTATAATTATATCCTGTGGTAGGGTACACTATTACCCTGTAATATAATACCTGGTCCAATTTAAATATTATGGGTCAATATTAAGGTCTGATATTGCGACTTGCGTTAGTTAACCATTGGAAGATGTCTTTGAATTTTTAAAGCATTTTAGAACGCTTATTTCTTCATTTTAAGCATCTCAGAACACTCTATTTCGCATAGGCATACATAGTAAAATTTAGGGTCACGCTGTGTACCCCCTAAATGACCTATAATTATTTCCTGTGGTAGGGTACACTATTACCCTGTAATATAATACGTGGTCCAATTTAAAAATTATAGGTCAATATTAAGGTCCGATACCGTGCCGTTAGTTAACATAGAAAAATGTCTTTGAATTTTTAAAGCATTTTAGAACGCTTATTTCCTCATTTTTAGCTTCTCAGAACACTTTATTTCGCATAGGCATACATAGTAAACTTTAGGGTCACTCTGTGTACCCCCTAATTGACCTATAATTATTTCCTGTGGTAGGGTACACTATAACCCTGTAATATAATACGTGGTCCAATTTAAAAATTATAGGTCAATATTAAGGTCCGATACCGTGCCGTTAGTTAACATAGAAAAGTGTCTTCGTATTTTCTTGTTTTAATGCACTATTTAAAACATACATAGTGTACCCCCTAATTGACCTATAATTATTTCCTGTTGTAGGGTACACTATTACCCTGTAATATAATACCTGGTCCAATTGAAATATTATGGTTCCATATTAAGGTCTGATATCGCGCCTTGCGTTAGTTAACCATTGAAAGATGTCTTTGAATTTTTAAAGCATTTTAGAACGCTTATTTCTTCATTTTAAGCTTCTCAGAACACTCTATTTCGCATAGGCATACATAGTAAAATTTAGGGTCACGCTGTGTACCCCCTAAATGACCTATAATTATTTCCTGTGGTAGGGTACACTATTACCCTGTAATATAATACGTGGTCCAATTTAAAAATTATAGGTCAATATTAAGTTCCGATACCGTGCCGTTAGTTATCATTGAAAAATGTCTTCGTATTTCCTTGTTTTAATGCACTATTTAAAATATACATCGTGTACCCCCTAATTGACCTATAATTATTTCCTGTGGTAGGGAACACTATTACCCTGTAATATAATACCTGGTCCAATTTAAATATTATGGGTCAATATTAAGGTCTGATATTGCGCCTTGCGTTAGTTAACCATTGAAAGATGTCTTTGAATTTTTAAAGCATTTTAGAACGCTTATTTCTTCATTTTAAGCATCTCAGAACACTCTATTTCGCATAGGCATATATAGTAAACTTTAGGGTCACTCTGTGTACCCCCTAATTGACCTATAATTATTTCCTGTGGTAGGGTACACTATAACCCTGTAATATAATACGTGGTCCAATTTAAAAATTATAGGTCAATATTAAGGTCCGATACCGTGCCGTTAGTTAACATAGAAAAGTGTCTTCGTATTTCCTTGTTTTAATGCACTATTTAAAATATACATAGTGTACCCCCTAATTGACCTATAATTATATCCTGTGGTAGGGTACACTATTACCCTGTAATATAATACGTGGTCCAATTTAAAAATTATAGGTCAATATTAAGGTCCGATACCGTGCCGTTAGTTAACATAGAAAAATGTCTTTGAATTTTTAAAGCATTTTAGAACGCTTATTTCCTCATTTTAAGCTTCTCAGAACACTTTATTTCGCATAGGCATACATAGTAAACTTTAGGGTCACGCTGTGTACCCCCTAATTCACCTATAATTATTTCCTTTGGTAGGGTACGCTATTACCCTGTAATATAATACCTGGTCCAATTTAAATTTTATGGGTCAATATTAAGGTCTGATATTGCGCCTTGCGTTAGTTAACCATTGAAAGATGTCTTTGAATTTTTAAAGCATTTTAGAACACTTATTTCCTCATTTTAAGCTTCTCAGAACACTCTATTTCGCATAGGCATACATAGTAAACTTTAGGGTCACGCTGTGTACCACCTACTTGACCTATAATTATTTCCTGTGGTAAGGTACACTATTACCCTGTAATATAATACATGGTACAATTTAAAAATTATAGGTCAATATTAAGGTCCGATACCGTGCCGTTAGTTAACATAGAAAAGTGTCTTCGTATTTCCTTGTTTTAATGCACTATTTAAAATATACATAGTGTACCCCCTAAATGACCTATAATTATTTCCTGTGGTAGGGTACATTATTACCCTGTAATATAATAGGTGGTCCAATTTAAAAATTATAGGTCAATATTAAGGTCCGATACCGTGCCGTTAGTTAACATAGAAAAATGTCTTTGAATTTTTAAAGCATTTTAGAACGCTTGTTTCCTCATTTTAAGCTTCTCAGAACACTTTATTTCGCATAGGCATACATAGTAAACTTTAGGGTCACTCTATGTACCCCCTAATTGACCTATAATTATTTCCTGTGGTAGGGTACACTATAACCCTGTAATATAATACGTGGTCCAATTTAAAAATTATAGGTCAATATTAAAGTCCGATACCGTGCCGTTAGTTAACATAGAAAAGTGTCTTCGTATTTCCTTGTTTTAATGCACTATTTAAAATATACATAGTGTACCCCCTAATTGACCTATAATTATTTCCTGTGGTAGGGTACACTATTACCCTGTAATATAATACTTGGTCCAATTAAAATATTATGGGTCAATATTAAGGTCTGATATTGCGCTTTGCGTTAGTTAACCATTGAAAGATGTCTTTGAATTTTTAAAGCATTTTAGAACGCTTATTTCTTCATTTTAAGCATCTCAGAACACTCTATTTCGCATAGGCATACATAGTAAAATTTAGGGTCACGCTGTGTACCCCCTAAATGACCTATAATTATTTCCTGTGGTAGGGTACACTATTACCCTGTAATATAATACGTGGTCCAATTTAAAAATTATAGGTCAATATTAAGGTCCGATACCGTGCCGTTAGTTAACATAGAAACATGTCTTTGAATTTTTAAAGCATTTTAGAACGCTTATTTCCTCATTTTAAGCTTCTCAGAACACTTTATTTCATATAGGCATACATAGTAAACTTTAGGGTCACGCTGTGTACCCCCTAATTGACCTATAATTATTTCCTTTGGTAGGGTACACTATTACCCTGTAATATAATACCTGGTCCAATTAAAATATTATGGGTCAATATTAAGGTCTGATATTGCGTCTTGCGTTAGTTAACCATTGAAATATGTCTTTGAATTTTTAAAGTATTTTAGAACGCTTATTTCTTCATTTTAAGCTTCTCAGAACACTCTATTTCGCATAGGCATACATAGTAAAATTTAGGGTCACGCTGTGTACCCCCTAAATGACCTATAATTATTTCCTGTGGTAGGGTACACAATTACCCTGGAATATAATGCGTGGTTCAATTTAAAAATTATAGGTCAATATTAAGTTCCGATACCGTGCCGTTAGTTAACATTGAAAAATGTCTTCGTATTTCCTTGTTTTAATGCACTATTTAAAATATACATAGTGTACCCCCTAATTGACCTATAATTATTTCCTGTGGTAGGGTACACTATTACCCTGTAATACAATACCTGGTCCAATTTAAATATTATGGGTCAATATTAAGGTTTGATATTGCGCCTTGCGTTAGTTAACCATTGAAAGATGTCTTTGAATTTTTAAAGCATTTTAGAACGCTTATTTCTTCATTTTAAGCTTCTCAGAACACTTTATTTTGCATAGGCATACATAGTAAACTTTAGGGTCACGCTGTGTACCCCCTAATTGACCTATAATTATTTCCTGTGGTAGGGTACACTATTACCCTGTAATATAATAGGTGGTCCAATTTAAAAATTATAGGTCAATATTAAGGTCCGATACCGTGCCGTTAGTTAACATAGAAAAATGTCTTTGAATTTTTAAAGCATTTTAGAACGCTTATTTCCTCATTTTAAGCTTCTCAGAACACTTTATTTCGCATAGGCATACATAGTAAATTTTAGGGTCACTCTGCGTACCCCCTAATTGACCTATAATTATTTCCTGTGGTAGGGTACACTATAACCCTGTAATATAATACGTGGTCCAATTTAAAAATTATAGGTCAATATTAAGGTCCGATACCGTGCCGTTAGTTAACATAGAAAAGTGTCTTCGTATTTCCTTGTTTTAATGCACTATTTAAAATATACATAGTGTACCCCCTAATTGACCTATAATTATTTCCTGTGGTAGGGTACACTATTACCCTGTAATATAATACGTGGTCCAATTTAAAAATTATAGGTCAATATTAAGGTCCGATACCGTGCCGTTAGTTAACATAGAAAAGTGTCTTCGTATTTCCTTGTTTTAATGCACTATTTAAAATATACATAGTGTACCCCCTAATTGACCTATAATTATTTCCTGTGGTAGGGTACACTATTACCCTGTAATATAATACTTGGTCCAATTTAAATATTATGGGTCAATATTAAGGTCTGATATTGCGCTTTGCGTTAGTTAACCATTGAAAGATGTCTTTGAATTTTTAAAGCATTTTAGAACGCTTATTTCTTCATTTTAAGCATCTCAGAACACTCTATTTCGCATAGGCATACATAGTAAAATTTAGGGTCACGCTGTGTACCCCCTAAATGACCTATAATTATTTCCTGTGGTAGGGTACACTATTACCCTGTAATATAATACGTGGTCCAATTTAAAAATTATAGGTCAATATTAAGGTCCGATACCGTGCCGTTAGTTAACATAGAAACATGTCTTTGAATTTTTAAAGCATTTTAGAACGCTTATTTCCTCATTTTAAGCTTCTCAGAACACTTTATTTCATATAGGCATACATAGTAAACTTTAGGGTCACGCTGTGTACCCCCTAATTGACCTATAATTATTTCCTTTGGTAGGGTACACTATTACCCTGTAATATAATACCTGGTCCAATTAAAATATTATGGGTCAATATTAAGGTCTGATATTGCGTCTTGCGTTAGTTAACCATTGAAATATGTCTTTGAATTTTTAAAGCATTTTAGAACGCTTATTTCTTCATTTTAAGCTTCTCAGAACACTCTATTTCGCATAGGCATACATAGTAAAATTTAGGGTCACGCTGTGTACCCCCTAAATGACCTATAATTATTTCCTGTGGTAGGGTACACAATTACCCTGGAATATAATGCGTGGTTCAATTTAAAAATTATAGGTCAATATTAAGTTCCGATACCGTGCCGTTAGTTAACATTGAAAAATGTCTTCGTATTTCCTTGTTTTAATGCACTATTTAAAATATACATAGTGTACCCCCTAATTGACCTATAATTATTTCCTGTGGTAGGGTACACTATTACCCTGTAATACAATACCTGGTCCAATTTAAATATTATGGGTCAATATTAAGGTTTGATATTGCGCCTTGCGTTAGTTAACCATTGAAAGATGTCTTTGAATTTTTAAAGCATTTTAGAACGCTTATTTCTTCATTTTAAGCTTCTCAGAACACTTTATTTTGCATAGGCATACATAGTAAACTTTAGGGTCACGCTGTGTACCCCCTAATTGACCTATAATTATTTCCTGTGGTAGGGTACACTATTACCCTGTAATATAATAGGTGGTCCAATTTAAAAATTATAGGTCAATATTAAGGTCCGATACCGTGCCGTTAGTTAACATAGAAAAATGTCTTTGAATTTTTAAAGCATTTTAGAACGCTTATTTCCTCATTTTAAGCTTCTCAGAACACTTTATTTCGCATAGGCATACATAGTAAATTTTAGGGTCACTCTGCGTACCCCCTAATTGACCTATAATTATTTCCTGTGGTAGGGTACACTATAACCCTGTAATATAATACGTGGTCCAATTTAAAAATTATAGGTCAATATTAAGGTCCGATACCGTGCCGTTAGTTAACATAGAAAAGTGTCTTCGTATTTCCTTGTTTTAATGCACTATTTAAAATATACATAGTGTACCCCCTAATTGACCTATAATTATTTCCTGTGGTAGGGTACACTATTACCCTGTAATATAATACCTGGTCCAATTTAAATATTATGGGTCAATATTAAGGTCTGATATTGCGCCTTGCGTTAGTTAACCATTGAAAGATGTCTTTGAATTTTTAAAGCACTTTAGAACGCTTATTTCTTCATTTTAAGCATCTCAGAACACTCTATTTCGCAAAGGCATACATAGTAAAATTTAGGGTCACGCTGTGTACCCCCTAAATGACCTATAATTATTTCCTGTGGTAGGGTACAATATTACCCTGTAATATAATACGTGGTCCTATTTAAAAATTATAGGTCAATATTAAGGTCCTATACCGTGCCGTTAGTTAACATAGAAAAATGTCTTTGAATTTTTAAAGCATTTTAGAACGCTTATTTCCTCATTTTAAGCTTCTCAGAACACTTTATTTCGCATAGGCATACATAGTAAACTTTAGGGGTCACTCTGTGTACCCCCTAATTGACCTATAATTATTTCCTGTGGTAGGGTACACTATAACCCTGTAATATAATACGTGGTCCAATTTAAAAATTATAGGTCAATATTAAGGTTCGATACCGTGCCGTTAGTTAACATAGAAAAGTGTCTTCGTATTTCCTTGTTTTAATGCACTATTTAAAATATACATAGTGTACCCCCTAATTGACCTATAATTATTTCCTGTGGAAGGGTACACTATTACCCTGTAATATAATACCTGGTCCAATTTAAATATTATGGGTCAATATTAAGGTCTGATATTGCGCCTTGCGTTAGTTAACCATTGAAAGATGTCTTTGAATTTTTAAAGCATTTTAGAACGCTTATTTCTTCATTTTAAGCTTCTCAGAACACTCTATTTCGCATAGGCATACATAGTAAAATTTAGGGTCACGCTGTGTACCCCCTAAATGACCTATAATTATTTCCTGTGGTAGGGTACACAATTACCCTGGAATATAATGCGTGGTTCAATTTAAAAATTATAGGTCAATATTAAGTTCCGATACCGTGCCGTTAGTTAACATTGAAAAATGTCTTTGACTTTTTAAAGCATTTTAGAACGCTTATTTCCTCATTTTAAGCTTCTCAGAACACTTTATTTCGCATAGGCATACATAGTAAATTTTAGGGTCACTCTGCGTACCCCCTAATTGACCTATAATTATTTCCTGTGGTAGGGTACACTATAACCCTGTAATATAATACGTGGTCCAATTTAAATATTATGGGTCAATATTAAGGTCTGATATTGCGCCTTGCGTTAGTTAACCATTGAAAGATGTCTTTGAATTTTTAAAGCATTTTAGAACGCTTATTTCTTCATTTTAAGCTTCTCAGAACACTTTATTTCGCATAGGCATACATAGTAAATTTTAGGGTCACTCTGCGTACCCCCCTAATTGACCTATAATTATTTCCTGTGGTAGGGTACACTATAACCCTGTAATATAATACGTGGTCCAATTTAAAAATTATAGATCAATATTAAGGTCCGATACCGTGCCGTTAGTTAACATAGAAAAGTGTCTTCCTATTTCCTTGTTTTAATGCACTATTTAAAATATACATAGTGTACCCCCTAATTGACCTATAATTATTTCCTGTGGTAGGGTTACACTATTACCCTGTAATATAATACCTGGTCCAATTTAAATATTATGGGTCAATATTAAGGTCTGATATTGCGCCTTGCGTTAGTTAACCATTGAAAGATGTCTTTGAATTTTTTAAAGCATTTTAGAACGCTTATTTCTTCATTTTTAAGCATCTCAGAACACTCTATTTCGCATAGGCATACATAGTAAAATTTAGGGTCACGCTGTGTACCCCCTAAATGACCTATAATTATTGTCCTGTGGTAGGGTACACTATTACCCTGTAATATAATACGTGGTCCTATTTAAAAATTATAGGTCAATATTAAGGTCCTATACCGTGCCGTTAGTTAACATAGAAAAAATGTCTTTTGAATTTTTAAAGCATTTTAGAACGCTTATTTCCTCATTTTAAGCTTCTCAGAACACTTTATTTCGCATAGGCATACATAGTAAACTTTAGGGTCACTCTGTGTACCCCCTAATTGACCTATAATTATTTCCTGTGGTAGGGTTCACTATAACCCTGTAATATAATACGTGGTCCAATTTAAAAATTATAGGTCAATATTAAGGTTCGATACCGTGCCGTTAGTTAACATAGAAAAGTGTCTTCGTATTTCCTTGTTTTAATGCAACTATTTAAAATATACATAGTGTACCCCCTAATTGACCTATAATTATTTCCTGTGGAAGGGTACACTATTACCCTGTAATATAATACCTGGTCCAATTTAAATATTATGGGTCAATATTAAGGTCTGATATTGCGCCTTGCGTTAGTTAACCATTGAAAGATGTCTTTGAATTTTTAAAGCATTTTAGAACGCTTATTTCTTCATTTTAAGCTTCTCAGAACACTCTATTTCGCATAGGCATACATAGTAAAATTTAGGGTCACGCTGTGTACCCCCTAAATGACCTATAATTATTTCCTGTGGTAGGGTACACAATTACCCTGGAATATAATGCGTGGTTCAATTTAAAAATTATAGGTCAATATTAAGTTCCGATACCGTGCCGTTAGTTAACATTGAAAAATGTCTTTGACTTTTTAAAGCATTTTAGAACGCTTATTTCCTCATTTTAAGCTTCTCAGAACACTTTATTTCGCATAGGCATACATAGTAAATTTTAGGGTCACTCTGCGTACCCCCTAATTGACCTATAATTATTTCCTGTGGTAGGGTACACTATAACCCTGTAATATAATACGTGGTCCAATTTAAATATTATGGGTCAATATTAAGGTCTGATATTGCGCCTTGCGTTAGTTAACCATTGAAAGATGTCTTTGAATTTTTAAAGCATTTTAGAACGCTTATTTCTTCATTTTAAGCTTCTCAGAACACTTTATTTCGCATAGGCATACATAGTAAATTTTAGGGTCACTCTGCGTACCCCCTAATTGACCTATAATTATTTCCTGTGGTAGGGGTACACTATAACCCTGTAATATAATACGTGGTCGCAATTTAAAAATTATAGATCAATATTAAGGTCCGATACCGTGCCGTTAGTTAACATAGAAAAAGTGTCTTCCTATTTCCTTGTTTTAATGCACTATTTAAAATATACATAGTGTACCCCCTAATTGACCTATAATTATTTCCTGTGGTAGGGTACACTATTACCCTGTAATACAATACCTGGTCCAATTTAAATATTATGGGTCAATATTAAGGTTTGATATTGCGCCTTGCGTTAGTTAACCATTGAAAGATGTCTTTGAATTTTTAAAGCATTTTAGAACGCTTATTTCTTCATTTTAAGCTTCTCAGAACACTTTATTTTGCATAGGCATACATAGTAAAACTTTAGGGTCACGCTGTGTACCCCCTAATTGACCTATAATTATTTCCTGTGGTAGGGTACACTATTAACCCTGTAATATAATAGGTGGTCCAATTTAAAAATTATAGGTCAATATTAAGGTCCGATACCGTGCCGTTAGTTAACATAGAAAAATGTCTTTGAATTTTTAAAGCATTTTAGAACGCTTATTTCCTCATTTTAAGCTTCTCAGAACACTTTATTTCGCATAGGCATACATAGTAAATTTTAGGGTCACTCTGCGTACCCCCTAATTGACCTATAATTATTTCCTGTGGTAGGGTACACTATAACCCTGTAATATAATACGTGGTCCAATTTAAAAATTATAGGTCAATATTAAGGTCCGATACCGTGCCGTTAGTTAACATAGAAAAGTGTCTTCGTATTTCCTTGTTTTAATGCACTATTTAAAATATACATAGTGTACCCCCTAATTGACCTATAATTATTTCCTGTGGTAGGGTACACTATTACCCTGTAATATAATACGTGGTCCAATTTAAAAATTATAGGTCAATATTAAGGTCCGATACCGTGCCGTTAGTTAACATAGAAAAGTGTCTTCGTATTTCCTTGTTTTAATGCACTATTTAAAATATACATAGTGTACCCCCTAATTGACCTATAATTATTTCCTGTGGTAGGGTACACTATTACCCTGTAATATAATACTTGGTCCAATTTAAATATTATGGGTCAATATTAAGGTCTGATATTGCGCTTTGCGTTAGTTAACCATTGAAAGATGTCTTTGAATTTTTAAAGCATTTTAGAACGCTTATTTCTTCATTTTAAGCATCTCAGAACACTCTATTTCGCATAGGCATACATAGTAAAATTTAGGGTCACGCTGTGTACCCCCTAAATGACCTATAATTATTTCCTGTGGTAGGGTACACTATTACCCTGTAATATAATACGTGGTCCAATTTAAAAATTATAGGTCAATATTAAGGTCCGATACCGTGCCGTTAGTTAACATAGAAACATGTCTTTGAATTTTTAAAGCATTTTAGAACGCTTATTTCCTCATTTTAAGCTTCTCAGAACACTTTATTTCATATAGGCATACATAGTAAACTTTAGGGTCACGCTGTGTACCCCCTAATTGACCTATAATTATTTCCTTTGGTAGGGTACACTATTACCCTGTAATATAATACCTGGTCCAATTAAAATATTATGGGTCAATATTAAGGTCTGATATTGCGTCTTGCGTTAGTTAACCATTGAAATATGTCTTTGAATTTTTAAAGCATTTTAGAACGCTTATTTCTTCATTTTAAGCTTCTCAGAACACTCTATTTCGCATAGGCATACATAGTAAAATTTAGGGTCACGCTGTGTACCCCCTAAATGACCTATAATTATTTCCTGTGGTAGGGTACACAATTACCCTGGAATATAATGCGTGGTTCAATTTAAAAATTATAGGTCAATATTAAGTTCCGATACCGTGCCGTTAGTTAACATTGAAAAATGTCTTCGTATTTCCTTGTTTTAATGCACTATTTAAAATATACATAGTGTACCCCCTAATTGACCTATAATTATTTCCTGTGGTAGGGTACACTATTACCCTGTAATACAATACCTGGTCCAATTTAAATATTATGGGTCAATATTAAGGTTTGATATTGCGCCTTGCGTTAGTTAACCATTGAAAGATGTCTTTGAATTTTTAAAGCATTTTAGAACGCTTATTTCTTCATTTTAAGCTTCTCAGAACACTTTATTTTGCATAGGCATACATAGTAAACTTTAGGGTCACGCTGTGTACCCCCTAATTGACCTATAATTATTTCCTGTGGTAGGGTACACTATTACCCTGTAATATAATAGGTGGTCCAATTTAAAAATTATAGGTCAATATTAAGGTCCGATACCGTGCCGTTAGTTAACATAGAAAAATGTCTTTGAATTTTTAAAGCATTTTAGAACGCTTATTTCCTCATTTTAAGCTTCTCAGAACACTTTATTTCGCATAGGCATACATAGTAAATTTTAGGGTCACTCTGCGTACCCCCTAATTGACCTATAATTATTTCCTGTGGTAGGGTACACTATAACCCTGTAATATAATACGTGGTCCAATTTAAAAATTATAGGTCAATATTAAGGTCCGATACCGTGCCGTTAGTTAACATAGAAAAGTGTCTTCGTATTTCCTTGTTTTAATGCACTATTTAAAATATACATAGTGTACCCCCTAATTGACCTATAATTATTTCCTGTGGTAGGGTACACTATTACCCTGTAATATAATACCTGGTCCAATTTAAATATTATGGGTCAATATTAAGGTCTGATATTGCGCCTTGCGTTAGTTAACCATTGAAAGATGTCTTTGAATTTTTAAAGCACTTTAGAACGCTTATTTCTTCATTTTAAGCATCTCAGAACACTCTATTTCGCAAAGGCATACATAGTAAAATTTAGGGTCACGCTGTGTACCCCCTAAATGACCTATAATTATTTCCTGTGGTAGGGTACAATATTACCCTGTAATATAATACGTGGTCCTATTTAAAAATTATAGGTCAATATTAAGGTCCTATACCGTGCCGTTAGTTAACATAGAAAAATGTCTTTGAATTTTTAAAGCATTTTAGAACGCTTATTTCCTCATTTTAAGCTTCTCAGAACACTTTATTTCGCATAGGCATACATAGTAAACTTTAGGGTCACTCTGTGTACCCCCTAATTGACCTATAATTATTTCCTGTGGTAGGGTACACTATAACCCTGTAATATAATACGTGGTCCAATTTAAAAATTATAGGTCAATATTAAGGTTCGATACCGTGCCGTTAGTTAACATAGAAAAGTGTCTTCGTATTTCCTTGTTTTAATGCACTATTTAAAATATACATAGTGTACCCCCTAATTGACCTATAATTATTTCCTGTGGAAGGGTACACTATTACCCTGTAATATAATACCTGGTCCAATTTAAATATTATGGGTCAATATTAAGGTCTGATATTGCGCCTTGCGTTAGTTAACCATTGAAAGATGTCTTTGAATTTTTAAAGCATTTTAGAACGCTTATTTCTTCATTTTAAGCTTCTCAGAACACTCTATTTCGCATAGGCATACATAGTAAAATTTAGGGTCACGCTGTGTACCCCCTAAATGACCTATAATTATTTCCTGTGGTAGGGTACACAATTACCCTGGAATATAATGCGTGGTTCAATTTAAAAATTATAGGTCAATATTAAGTTCCGATACCGTGCCGTTAGTTAACATTGAAAAATGTCTTTGACTTTTTAAAGCATTTTAGAACGCTTATTTCCTCATTTTAAGCTTCTCAGAACACTTTATTTCGCATAGGCATACATAGTAAATTTTAGGGTCACTCTGCGTACCCCCTAATTGACCTATAATTATTTCCTGTGGTAGGGTACACTATAACCCTGTAATATAATACGTGGTCCAATTTAAATATTATGGGTCAATATTAAGGTCTGATATTGCGCCTTGCGTTAGTTAACCATTGAAAGATGTCTTTGAATTTTTAAAGCATTTTAGAACGCTTATTTCTTCATTTTAAGCTTCTCAGAACACTTTATTTCGCATAGGCATACATAGTAAATTTTAGGGTCACTCTGCGTACCCCCTAATTGACCTATAATTATTTCCTGTGGTAGGGTACACTATAACCCTGTAATATAATACGTGGTCCAATTTAAAAATTATAGATCAATATTAAGGTCCGATACCGTGCCGTTAGTTAACATAGAAAAGTGTCTTCCTATTTCCTTGTTTTAATGCACTATTTAAAATATACATAGTGTACCCCCTAATTGACCTATAATTATTTCCTGTGGTAGGGTACACTATTACCCTGTAATATAATACCTGGTCCAATTTAAATATTATGGGTCAATATTAAGGTCTGATATTGCGCCTTGCGTTAGTTAACCATTGAAAGATGTCTTTGAATTTTTAAAGCATTTTAGAACGCTTATTTCTTCATTTTAAGCATCTCAGAACACTCTATTTCGCATAGGCATACATAGTAAAATTTAGGGTCACGCTGTGTACCCCCTAAATGACCTATAATTATTTCCTGTGGTAGGGTACACTATTACCCTGTAATATAATACGTGGTCCTATTTAAAAATTATAGGTCAATATTAAGGTCCTATACCGTGCCGTTAGTTAACATAGAAAAATGTCTTTGAATTTTTAAAGCATTTTAGAACGCTTATTTCCTCATTTTAAGCTTCTCAGAACACTTTATTTCGCATAGGCATACATAGTAAACTTTAGGGTCACTCTGTGTACCCCCTAATTGACCTATAATTATTTCCTGTGGTAGGGTTCACTATAACCCTGTAATATAATACGTGGTCCAATTTAAAAATTATAGGTCAATATTAAGGTTCGATACCGTGCCGTTAGTTAACATAGAAAAGTGTCTTCGTATTTCCTTGTTTTAATGCACTATTTAAAATATACATAGTGTACCCCCTAATTGACCTATAATTATTTCCTGTGGAAGGGTACACTATTACCCTGTAATATAATACCTGGTCCAATTTAAATATTATGGGTCAATATTAAGGTCTGATATTGCGCCTTGCGTTAGTTAACCATTGAAAGATGTCTTTGAATTTTTAAAGCATTTTAGAACGCTTATTTCTTCATTTTAAGCTTCTCAGAACACTCTATTTCGCATAGGCATACATAGTAAAATTTAGGGTCACGCTGTGTACCCCCTAAATGACCTATAATTATTTCCTGTGGTAGGGTACACAATTACCCTGGAATATAATGCGTGGTTCAATTTAAAAATTATAGGTCAATATTAAGTTCCGATACCGTGCCGTTAGTTAACATTGAAAAATGTCTTTGACTTTTTAAAGCATTTTAGAACGCTTATTTCCTCATTTTAAGCTTCTCAGAACACTTTATTTCGCATAGGCATACATAGTAAATTTTAGGGTCACTCTGCGTACCCCCTAATTGACCTATAATTATTTCCTGTGGTAGGGTACACTATAACCCTGTAATATAATACGTGGTCCAATTTAAATATTATGGGTCAATATTAAGGTCTGATATTGCGCCTTGCGTTAGTTAACCATTGAAAGATGTCTTTGAATTTTTAAAGCATTTTAGAACGCTTATTTCTTCATTTTAAGCTTCTCAGAACACTTTATTTCGCATAGGCATACATAGTAAATTTTAGGGTCACTCTGCGTACCCCCTAATTGACCTATAATTATTTCCTGTGGTAGGGTACACTATAACCCTGTAATATAATACGTGGTCCAATTTAAAAATTATAGATCAATATTAAGGTCCGATACCGTGCCGTTAGTTAACATAGAAAAGTGTCTTCCTATTTCCTTGTTTTAATGCACTATTTAAAATATACATAGTGTACCCCCTAATTGACCTATAATTATTTCCTGTGGTAGGGTACACTATTACCCTGTAATATAATACCTGGTCCAATTTAAATATTATGGGTCAATATTAAGGTCTGATATTGCGCCTTGCGTTAGTTAACCATTGAAAGATGTCTTTGAATTTTTAAAGCATTTTAGAACGCTTATTTCTTCATTTTAAGCATCTCAGAACACTCTATTTCGCATAGGCATACATAGTAAAATTTAGGGTCACGCTGTGTACCCCCTAAATGACCTATAATTATTTCCTGTGGTAGGGTACACTATTACCCTGTAATATAATACGTGGTCCTATTTAAAAATTATAGGTCAATATTAAGGTCCTATACCGTGCCGTTAGTTAACATAGAAAAATGTCTTTGAATTTTTAAAGCATTTTAGAACGCTTATTTCCTCATTTTAAGCTTCTCAGAACACTTTATTTCGCATAGGCATACATAGTAAACTTTAGGGTCACTCTGTGTACCCCCTAATTGACCTATAATTATTTCCTGTGGTAGGGTTCACTATAACCCTGTAATATAATACGTGGTCCAATTTAAAAATTATAGGTCAATATTAAGGTCCGATACCGTGCCGTTAGTTAACATAGAAAAGTGTCTTCGTATTTCCTTGTTTTAATGCACTATTTAAAATATACATAGTGTACCCCCTAATTGACCTATAATTATATCCTGTGGTAGGGTACACTATTACCCTGTAATATAATACGTGGTCCAATTTAAAAATTATAGGTCAATATTAAGGTCCGATACCGTGCCGTTAGTTAACATAGAAAAATGTCTTTGAATTTTTAAAGCATTTTAGAACGCTTATTTCCTCATTTTAAGCTTCTCAGAACACTTTATTTCGCATAGGCATACATAGTAAACTTTAGGGTCACGCTGTGTACCCCCTAATTGACCTATAATTATTTCCTTTGGTAGGGTTCGCTATTACCCTGTAATATAATACCTGGTCCAATTTAAATTTTATGGGTCAATATTAAGGTCTGATATTGCGCCTTGCGTTAGTTAACCATTGAAAGATGTCTTTGAATTTTTAAAGCATTTTAGAACACTTATTTCCTCATTTTAAGCTTCTCAGAACACTCTATTTCGCATAGGCATACATAGTAAACTTTAGGGTCACGCTGTGTACCACCTACTTGACCTATAATTATTTCCTGTAGTAAGGTACACTATTACCCTATAATATAATACATGGTACAATTTAAAAATTATAGGTCAATATTAAGGTCCGATACCGTGCCGTTAGTTAACATAGAAAAGTGTCTTCGTATTTCCTTGTTTTAATGCACTATTTAAAATATACATAGTGTACCCCCTAAATGACCTATAATTATTTCCTGTGGTAGGGTACATTATTACCCTGTAATATAATAGGTGGTCCAATTTAAAAATTATAGGTCAATATTAAGGTCCGATACCGTGCCGTTAGTTAACATAGAAAAATGTCTTTGAATTTTTAAAGCATTTTAGAACGCTTATTTCCTCATTTTAAGCTTCTCAGAACACTTTATTTCGCATAGGCATACATAGTAAACTTTAGGGTCACTCTATGTACCCCCTAATTGACCTATAATTATTTCCTGTGGTAGGGTACACTATAACCCTGTAATATAATACGTGGTCCAATTTAAAAATTATAGGTCAATATTAAGGTCCGATACCGTGCCGTTAGTTAACATAGAAAAGTGTCTTCGTATTTCCTTGTTTTAATGCACTATTTAAAATATACATAGTGTACCCCCTAATTGACCTATAATTATTTCCTGTGGTAGGGTACACTATTACCCTGTAATATAATACTTGGTCCAATTTAAATATTATGGGTCAATATTAAGGTCTGATATTGCGCTTTGCGTTAGTTAACCATTGAAAGATGTCTTTGAATTTTTAAAGCATTTTAGAACGCTTATTTCTTCATTTTAAGCATCTCAGAACACTCTATTTCGCATAGGCATACATAGTAAAATTTAGGGTCACGCTGTGTACCCCCTAAATGACCTATAATTATTTCCTGTGGTAGGGTACACTATTACCCTGTAATATAATACGTGGTCCAATTTAAAAATTATAGGTCAATATTAAGGTCCGATACCGTGCCGTTAGTTAACATAGAAACATGTCTTTGAATTTTTAAAGCATTTTAGAACGCTTATTTCCTCATTTTAAGCTTCTCAGAACACTTTATTTCATATAGACATACATAGTAAACTTTAGGGTCACGCTGTGTACCCCCTAATTGACCTATAATTATTTCCTTTGGTAGGGTACACTATTACCCTGTAATATAATACCTGGTCCAATTAAAATATTATGGGTCAATATTAAGGTCTGATATTGCGTCTTGCGTTAGTTAACCATTGAAATATGTCTTTGAATTTTTAAAGCATTTTAGAACGCTTATTTCTTCATTTTAAGCTTCTCAGAACACTCTATTTCGCATAGGCATACATAGTAAAATTTAGGGTCACGCTGTGTACCCCCTAAATGACCTATAATTATTTCCTGTGGTAGGGTACACAATTACCCTGGAATATAATGCGTGGTTCAATTTAAAAATTATAGGTCAATATTAAGTTCCGATACCGTGCCGTTAGTTAACATTGAAAAATGTCTTCGTATTTCCTTGTTTTAATGCACTATTTAAAATATACATAGTGTACCCCCTAATTGACCTATAATTATTTCCTGTGGTAGGGTACACTATTACCCTGTAATACAATACCTGGTCCAATTTAAATATTATGGGTCAATATTAAGGTTTGATATTGCGCCTTGCGTTAGTTAACCATTGAAAGATGTCTTTGAATTTTTAAAGCATTTTAGAACGCTTATTTCTTCATTTTAAGCTTCTCAGAACACTTTATTTTGCATAGGCATACATAGTAAACTTTAGGGTCACGCTGTGTACCCCCTAATTGACCTATAATTATTTCCTGTGGTAGGGTACACTATTACCCTGTAATATAATAGGTGGTCCAATTTAAAAATTATAGGTCAATATTAAGGTCCGATACCGTGCCGTTAGTTAACATAGAAAAATGTCTTTGAATTTTTAAAGCATTTTAGAACGCTTATTTCCTCATTTTAAGCTTCTCAGAACACTTTATTTCGCATAGGCATACATAGTAAATTTTAGGGTCACTCTGCGTACCCCCTAATTGACCTATAATTATTTCCTGTGGTAGGGTACACTATAACCCTGTAATATAATACGTGGTCCAATTTAAAAATTATAGGTCAATATTAAGGTCCGATACCGTGCCGTTAGTTAACATAGAAAAGTGTCTTCGTATTTCCTTGTTTTAATGCACTATTTAAAATATACATAGTGTACCCCCTAATTGACCTATAATTATTTCCTGTGGTAGGGTACACTATTACCCTGTAATATAATACCTGGTCCAATTTAAATATTATGGGTCAATATTAAGGTCTGATATTGCGCCTTGCGTTAGTTAACCATTGAAAGATGTCTTTGAATTTTTAAAGCACTTTAGAACGCTTATTTCTTCATTTTAAGCATCTCAGAACACTCTATTTCGCAAAGGCATACATAGTAAAATTTAGGGTCACGCTGTGTACCCCCTAAATGACCTATAATTATTTCCTGTGGTAGGGTACAATATTACCCTGTAATATAATACGTGGTTCTATTTAAAAATTATAGGTCAATATTAAGGTCCTATACCGTGCCGTTAGTTAACATAGAAAAATGTCTTTGAATTTTTAAAGCATTTTAGAACGCTTATTTCCTCATTTTAAGCTTCTCAGAACACTTTATTTCGCATAGGCATACATAGTAAACTTTAGGGTCACTCTGCGTACCCCCTAATTGACCTATAATTATTTCCTGTGGTAGGGTACACTATAACCCTGTAATATAATACGTGGTCCAATTTAAAAATTATAGATCAATATTAAGGTCCGATACCGTGCCGTTAGTTAACATAGAAAAGTGTCTTCCTATTTCCTTGTTTTAATGCACTATTTAAAATATACATAGTGTACCCCCTAATTGACCTATAATTATTTCCTGTGGTAGGGTACACTATTACCCTGTAATATAATACCTGGTCCAATTTAAATATTATGGGTCAATATTAAGGTCTGATATTGCGCCTTGCGTTAGTTAACCTTTGAAAGATGTCTTTGAATTTTTAAAGCATTTTAGAACGCTTATTTCTTCATTTTAAGCATCTCAGAACACTCTATTTCGCATAGGCATACATAGTAAAATTTAGGGTCACGTTGTGTACCCCCTAAATGACCTATAATTATTTCCTGTGGTAGGGTACACTATTACCCTGTAATATAATACGTGGTCCTATTTAAAAATTATAGGTCAATATTAAGGTCCTATACCGTGCCGTTAGTTAACATAGAAAAATGTCTTTGAATTTTTAAAGCATTTTAGAACGCTTATTTCCTCATTTTAAGCTTCTCAGAACACTTTATTTCGCATAGGCATACATAGTAAACTTTAGGGTCACTCTGTGTACCCCCTAATTGACCTATAATTATATCCTGTGGTAGGGTACACTATTACCCTGTAATATAATACGTGGTCCAATTTAAAAATTATAGGTCAATATTAAGGTCCGATACCGTGCCGTTAGTTAACATAGAAAAGTGTCTTCGTATTTCCTTGTTTTAATGCACTATTTAAAATATACATAGTGTACCCCCTAATTGACCTATAATTATTTCCTGTGGTAGGGTACACTATTACCCTGTAATATAATACCTGGTCCAATTTAAATATTATGGGTCAATATTAAGGTCTGATATTGCGCCTTGCGTTAGTTAACCATTGAAAGATGTCTTTGAATTTTTAAAGCACTTTAGAACGCTTATTTCTTCATTTTAAGCATCTCAGAACACTCTATTTCGCAAAGGCATACATAGTAAAATTTAGGGTCACGCTGTGTACCCCCTAAATGACCTATAATTATTTCCTGTCTTAGGGTACAATATTACCCTGTAATATAATACGTGGTCCTATTTAAAAATTATAGGTCAATATTAAGGTCCTATACCGTGCCGTTAGTTAACATAGAAAAATGTCTTTGAATTTTTAAAGCATTTTAGAACGCTTATTTCCTCATTTTAAGCTTCTCAGAACACTTTATTTCGCATAGGCATACATAGTAAACTTTAGGGTCACTCTGCGTACCCCCTAATTGACCTATAATTATTTCCTGTGGTAGGGTACACTATAACCCTGTAATATAATACGTGGTCCAATTTAAAAATTATAGATCAATATTAAGGTCCGATACCGTGCCGTTAGTTAACATAGAAAAGTGTCTTCCTATTTCCTTGTTTTAATGCACTATTTAAAATATACATAGTGTACCCCCTAATTGACCTATAATTATTTCCTGTGGTAGGGTACACTATTACCCTGTAATATAATACCTGGTCCAATTTAAATATTATGGGTCAATATTAAGGTCTGATATTGCGCCTTGCGTTAGTTAACCATTGAAAGATGTCTTTGAATTTTTAAAGCATTTTAGAACGCTTATTTCTTCATTTTAAGCATCTCAGAACACTCTATTTCGCATAGGCATACATAGTAAAATTTAGGGTCACGCTGTGTACCCCCTAAATGACCTATAATTATTTCCTGTGGTAGGGTACACTATTACCCTGTAATATAATACGTGGTCCTATTTAAAAATTATAGGTCAATATTAAGGTCCTATACCGTGCCGTTAGTTAACATAGAAAAATGTCTTTGAATTTTTAAAGCATTTTAGAATGCTTATTTCCTCATTTTAAGCTTCTCAGAACACTTTATTTCGCATAGGCATACATAGTAAACTTTAGGGTCACTCTGTGTACCCCCTAATTGACCTATAATTATTTCCTGTGGTAGGGTACACTATAACCCTGTAATATAATACGTGGTCCAATTTAAAAATTATAGGTCAATATTAAGGTCCGATACCGTGCCGTTAGTTAACATAGAAAAGTGTCTTCGTATTTCCTTGTTTTAATGCACTATTTAAAATATACATAGTGTACCCCCTAATTGACCTATAATTATATCCTGTGGTAGGGTACACTATTACCCTGTAATATAATACGTGGTCCAATTTAAAAATTATAGGTCAATATTAAGGTCCGATACCGTGCCGTTAGTTAACATAGAAAAGTGTCTTCGTATTTCCTTGTTTTAATGCACTATTTAAAATATACATAGTGTACCCCCTAATTGACCTATAATTATTTCCTGTGGTAGGGTACACTATTACCCTGTAATATAATACCTGGTCCAATTTAAATATTATGGGTCAATATTAAGGTCTGATATTGCGCCTTGCGTTAGTTAACCATTGAAAGATGTCTTTGAATTTTTAAAGCACTTTAGAACGCTTATTTCTTCATTTTAAGCATCTCAGAACACTCTATTTCGCAAAGGCATACATAGTAAAATTTAGGGTCACGCTGTGTACCCCCTAAATGACCTATAATTATTTCCTGTGGTAGGGTACAATATTACCCTGTAATATAATACGTGGTCCTATTTAAAAATTATAGGTCAATATTAAGGTCCTATACCGTGCCGTTAGTTAACATAGAAAAATGTCTTTGAATTTTTAAAGCATTTTAGAACGCTTATTTCCTCATTTTAAGCTTCTCAGAACACTTTATTTCGCATAGGCATACATAGTAAACTTTAGGGTCACTCTGTGTACCCCCTAATTGACCTATAATTATTTCCTGTGGTAGGGTACACTATAACCCTGTAATATAATACGTGGTCCAATTTAAAAATTATAGGTCAATATTAAGGTTCGATACCGTGCCGTTAGTTAACATAGAAAAGTGTCTTCGTATTTCCTTGTTTTAATGCACTATTTAAAATATACATAGTGTACCCCCTAATTGACCTATAATTATTTCCTGTGGAAGGGTACACTATTACCCTGTAATATAATACCTGGTCCAATTTAAATATTATGGGTCAATATTAAGGTCTGATATTGCGCCTTGCGTTAGTTAACCATTGAAAGATGTCTTTGAATTTTTAAAGCATTTTAGAACGCTTATTTCTTCATTTTAAGCTTCTCAGAACACTCTATTTCGCATAGGCATACATAGTAAAATTTAGGGTCACGCTGTGTACCCCCTAAATGACCTATAATTATTTACTGTGGTAGGGTACACAATTACCCTGGAATATAATGCGTGGTTCAATTTTAAAATTATAGGTCAATATTAAGTTCCGATTCCGTGCCGTTAGTTAACATTGAAAAATGTCTTTGAATTTTTAAAGCATTTTAGAACGCTTATTTCCTCATTTTAAGCTTCTCAGAACACTTTATTTCGCATAGGCATACATAGTAAATTTTAGGGTCACTCTGCGTACCCCCTAATTGACCTATAATTATTTCCTGTGGATGGGTACACTATAACCCTGTAATATAATACGTGGTCCAATTTAAAAATTATAGATCAATATTAAGGTCCGATACCGTGCCGTTAGTTAACATAGAAAAGTGTCTTCGTATTTCCTTGTTTTAATGCACTATTTAAAATATACATAGTGTACCCCCTAATTGACCTATAATTATTTCCTGTGGTAGGGTACACTATTACCCTGTAATATAATACCTGGTCCAATTTAAATATTATGGGTCAATATTAAGGTCTGATATTGCGCCTTGCGTTAGTTAACCATTGAAAGATGTCTTTGAATTTTTAAAGCATTTTAGAACGCTTATTTCTTCATTTTAAGCTTCTCAGAACACTTTATTTCGCATAGGCATACATAGTAAATTTTAGGGTCACTCTGCGTACCCCCTAATTGACCTATAATTATTTCCTGTGGTAGGGTACACTATAACCCTGTAATATAATACGTGGTCCAATTTAAAAATTATAGATCAATATTAAGGTCCGATACCGTGCCGTTAGTTAACATAGAAAAGTGTCTTCCTATTTCCTTGTTTTAATGCACTATTTAAAATATACATAGTGTACCCCCTAATTGACCTATAATTATTTCCTGTGGTAGGGTACACTATTACCCTGTAATATAATACCTGGTCCAATTTAAATATTATGGGTCAATATTAAGGTCTGATATTGCGCCTTGCGTTAGTTAACCATTGAAAGATGTCTTTGAATTTTTAAAGCATTTTAGAACGCTTATTTCTTCATTTTAAGCATCTCAGAACACTCTATTTCGCATAGGCATACATAGTAAAATTTAGGGTCACGCTGTGTACCCCCTAAATGACCTATAATTATTTCCTGTGGTAGGGTACACTATTACCCTGTAATATAATACGTGGTCCTATTTAAAAATTATAGGTCAATATTAAGGTCCTATACCGTGCCGTTAGTTAACATAGAAAAATGTCTTTGAATTTTTAAAGCATTTTAGAACGCTTATTTCCTCATTTTAAGCTTCTCAGAACACTTTATTTCGCATAGGCATACATAGTAAACTTTAGGGTCACTCTGTGTACCCCCTAATTGACCTATAATTATTTCCTGTGGTAGGGTACACTATAACCCTGTAATATAATACGTGGTCCAATTTAAAAATTATAGGTCAATATTAAGGTCCGATACCGTGCCGTTAGTTAACATAGAAAAGTGTCTTCGTATTTCCTTGTTTTAATGCACTATTTAAAATATACATAGTGTACCCCCTAATTGACCTATAATTATATCCTGAGGTAGGGTACACTATTACCCTGTAATATAATACGTGGTCCAATTTAAAAATTATAGGTCAATATTAAGGTCCGATACCGTGCCGTTAGTTAACATAGAAAAATGTCTTTGAATTTTTAAAGCATTTTAGAACGCTTATTTCCTCTTTTTAAGCTTCTCAGAACACTTTATTTCGCATAGGCATACATAGTAAACTTTAGGGTCACGCTGTGTACCCCCTAATTGACCTATAATTATTTCCTTTGGTAGGGTACGCTATTACCCTGTAATATAATACCTGGTCCAATTTAAATTTTATGGGTCAATATTAAGGTCTGATATTGCGCCTTGCGTTAGTTAACCATTGAAAGATGTCTTTGAATTTTTAAAGCATTTTAGAACACTTATTTCCTCATTTTAAGCTTCTCAGAACACTCTATTTCGCATAGGCATACATAGTAAACTTTAGGGTCACGCTGTGTACCACCTAATTGACCTATAATTATTTCCTGTGGTAAGGTACACTATTACCCTGTAATATAATACGTGGTACAATTTAAAAATTATAGGTCAATATTAAGGTCCGATACCGTGCCGTTAGTTAACATAGAAAAGTGTCTTCGTATTTCCTTGTTTTAATGCACTATTTAAAATATACATAGTGTACCCCCTAAATGACCTATAATTATTTCCTGTGGTAGGGTACATTATTACCCTGTAATATAATAGGTGGTCCAATTTAAAAATTATAGGTCAATATTAAGGTCCGATACCGTGCCGTTAGTTAACATAGAAAAATGTCTTTGAATTTTTAAAGCATTTTAGAACGCTTATTTCCTCATTTTAAGCTTCTCAGAACACTTTATTTCGCATAGGCATACATAGTAAACTTTAGGGTCACTCTATGTACCCCCTAATTGACCTATAATTATTTCCTGTGGTAGGGTACACTATAACCCTGTAATATAATACGTGGTCCAATTTAAAATTTATAGGTCAATATTAAGGTCCGATACCGTGCCGTTAGTTAACATAGAAAAATGTCTTCGAATTTCCTTGTTTTAATGCACTATTTAAAATATACATAGTGTACCCCCCAATTGATCTATAATTATTTCCTGTGGTAGGGTACACTATTACCCTGTAATATAATACCTGGTCCGATTTAAATATTATGGGTCAATATTAAGGTCTGATATCGCGCCTTGCGTTGGTTAACCATTGAAAGATGTCTTTGAATTTTTAAAGCATTTTAGAACGCTTATTTCCTCATTTTAAGCTTCTCAGAACACTTTATTTCGCATAGGCATACATAGTAAACTTTAGGGTCACTCTGTGTACCCCCTAAGAGACCTATAATTATTTCCCGTGGTAGGGAACAATATTTCCCTGTAATATAATACGTGGTCCAATTTAAAAATTATAGGTCAATATTAAGGTCCGATACCGTACCGTTAGTTAACATAGAAAAATGTCTTTGAATTTTTAAAGCATTTTAGAACGCTTATTTCCTCATTTTAAGCTTTTCTGAACACTTTATTTCCCATAGGCATACATAGTAAACTTTAGGGTCACGCTGTGTACCCCCTAATTGACCTATAATTATTTCCTGTATTAGGGTACTCTATAACCCTGTAATATAATACGTGGTCCAATTTAAAAATTATAGGTCAATATTAAGGTCTGATATTGCGCCTTGCATTAGTTAACCATTGAAAGATGTCTTTGAATTTTTAAAGCATTTTAGAACGATTATTTCTTCATTTTAAGCTTCTCAGAACACTTTATATCGCAGAGGCATACATAGTAAACTTTAGGGTCACGCTGTGTACCCCCTAAGTGACCTATAATTATTTCCCGTGGTAGGGAACAATATTACCCTGTAATATAATACGTGGTCCAATTTAAAAATTATAGGTCAATATTAAGTTCCGATACCGTGCCGTTAGTTAACATAGAAAAATGTCTTTGAATTTTTAAAGCATTTTAGAACGCTTATTTCCTCATTTTAATCTTCTCAGAACACTTTATTTCGCATAGGCGTACATAGTAAACTTTAGGGTCACACTGTGTACCCCCTAATTGACCTATAATTATTTCCTGTGGTAGGGTACACTATAACCCTGTAATATAATACGTGGTCCAATTTAAAAATTATAGGTCAATATTAAGGTCCGATACCGTGCCTTTAGTTAACATAGAAAAATGTCTTCGAATTTCCTTGTTTTAATGCACTATTTAAAATATACATAGTGTACCCCCCAATTGATCTATAATTATTTCCTGTGGTAGGGTACACTATTACCCTGTAATATAATACCTGGTCCGATTTAAATATTATGGGTCAATATTAAGGTCTGATATCGCGCCTTGCGTTGGTTAACCATTGAAAGATGTCTTTGAATTTTTAAAGCATTTTAGAACGCTTATTTCCTCATTTTAAGCTTCTCAGAACACTTTATTTCGCATAGGCATACATAGTAAACTTTAGGGTCACTCTGTGTACCCCCTAAGAGACCTATAATTATTTCCCGTGGTAGGGAACAATATTTCCCTGTAATATAATACGTGGTCCAATTTAAAAATTATAGGTCAATATTAAGGTCCGATACCGTACCGTTAGTTAACATAGAAAAATGTCTTTGAATTTTTAAAGCATTTTAGAACGTTTATTTCCTCATTTTAAGCTTTTCTGAACACTTTATTTCCCATAGGCATACCTAGTAAACTTTAGGGTCACGCTGTGTACCCCCTAATTGACCTATAATTATTTCCTGTGGTAGGGTACACTATAACCCTGTAATATAATACGTGGTCCAATTTAAAAATTATAGGTCAATATTAAGGTCTGATATTGCGCCTTGCATTAGTTAACCATTGAAAGATGTCTTTGAATTTTTAAAGCATTTTAGAACGCTTATTTCTTCATTTTAAGCTTCTCAGAACACTTTATATCGCATAGGCATACATAGTAAACTTTAGGGTCACGCTGTGTACCCCCTAAGTGACCTATAATTATTTCCCGTGGTAGGGAACAATATTACCCTGTAATATATTACGTGGTCCAATTTAAAAATTATAGGTCAATATTAAGGTCCGATACCGTACCGTTAGTTAACATAGAAAAATGTCTTTGAATTTTTAAAGCATTTTAGAACGCTTATTTCCTCATTTTAAGCTTCTCAGAACACTTTATTTTGCATAGGAATACATAGTAAACTTTAGGGTCACGCTGTGTACCCCCTAATTGACCTATAATTATTTCCCGTGGTAAGGAACAATATTACCCTGTAATATATTACGTGGTCCAATTTAAAAATTATAGGTCAATATTAAGGTCCGATACCGTACCGTTAGTTAACATAGAAAAATGTCTTTGAATTTTTAAAGCATTTTAGAACGTTTATTTCCTCATTTTAAGCTTCTCAGAACACTTTATTTCGCATAAGCATACATAGTAAACTTTAGGGTTACGCTGTGTACCCCCTAAGTGACCTATAATTATTTCCCGTGGTAGGGAACAATATTACCCAGTAATATAATACGTGGGAAAATTTAAAAATTATAGGTAAATATTAAGGTCCGATACCGTGCCGTTAGTTAACATAGAAAAGTGTCGTCGAATTTCCTTGTTTTAATGCACTATTTAAAATATACATAGTGTACCCCCCAATTGACCTATAATTATTTCCTGTGGTAGGGTTCACTATTACCCTGTAATATAATACCTGGTCCAATTTAAATATTATGGGTCAATATTAAGGTCTGATATCGCGCCTTGCGTTGGTTAACCATTGAAAGATGTCTTTGAATTTTTAAAGCATTTTAGAACGCTTATTTCTTCATTTTAAGCTTCTCAGAATACTATATTTCGCATAGGCATACATAGTAAACTTTAGGGTCACGCTGTGTACCCCCTAATTGACATATAATTTTTTCCTGTCGTAGGGTACACTATAACCCTGTAATATAATACCTGGTCCAATTTAAATATTATGGGTCAATATTAAGGTCTGATATCGCGCCTTGCGTTGGTTAACCATTGAAAGATGTCTTTGAATTTTTAAAGCATTTTAGAACCCTTATTTCTTCATTTTAATCTTCTCAGAACACTCTATTTCGCATAGGCATACATAGTAAACTTTAGGGTCACGCTGTGTACCCCCTAATTGACATATAATTATTTCCTGTCGTAGGGTACACTATAACCCTGTAATATAATACGTGGTCCAATTTAAAAGTTATAGGTCAATATTAAGTTCCGATACCATGCCGTTAGTTAACATAGAAAAGTGTCTTCGAATTTCCTCGTTTTAATGCACTATTTAAAATATACATAGTGTACCCCCTAATTGACCTATAATTATTTCCTGTTGTAGGGTACACTATTACCCTGTAATATAATACCTGGTCCAATTTAAATATTATGGTTCCATATTAAGGTCTGATATCGCGCCTTGCGTTAGTTAACCATTGAAAGATGTCTTTGAATTTTTAAAGCATTTTAGAACGCTTTTTTCCTCATTTTAAGCTTCTCAGAACACTTTATTTCGCATAGGCATACATAGTAAACTTTAGGGTCACGCTGTGTACCCCCTAAAAGACCTATAATTATTTCCCGTGGTAGGGAACAATATTACCCTGTAATATATTACGTGGTCCAATTTAAAAATTATAGGTCAATATTAAGGTCCGATACCGTACCGTTAGTTAACATAGAAAAATGTCTTTGAATTTTTAAAGCATTTTAGAACGCTTATTTCCTCATTTTAAGCTTCTCAGAACTATTTATTTCGCATAGGCATACATAGTAAACTTTAGGGTCACGCTGTGTACCCCCTAAATGACCTATAATTATTTCCCGTGGTAGGGAACAATATTACCCTGTAATATAATACCTGGTCCAATTTAAATATTATGGGTCAATATTAAGGTCTGATATCGCGCCTTGCGTTGGTTAACCATTGAAAGATGTCTTTGAATTTTTAAAGCATTTTAGAACCCTTATTTCTTCATTTTAAGCTTCTCAGAACATTCTATTTCGCATAGGCATACATAGTAAACTTTAGGGACACGCTGTGTACCCCCTAATTGAAATATAATTATTTCCTGTGGTAGGGTACACTATAACCCTGTAATATAATACGTGGTCCAATTTAAAAATTATAGGTCAATATTAAGGTCCGATACCGTGCCGTTAGTTAACATAGAAAAGAGTCTTCGAATTTCCTTGTTTTAATGCACTATTTAAAATATACATAGTGTACCCCCTAATTGACCTATAATTATTTCCTGTTGTAGGGTACACTATTACCCTGTAATATAATACCTGGTCCAATTTAAATATTATGGTTCCATATTAAGGTCTGATATTGCGCCTTGCGTTAGTTAACCATTGAAAGATGTCTTTGAATTTTTAAAGCATTTTAGAACGCTTATTTCTTCATTTTAAGCTTCTCAGAACACTATATTTCGCATAGGCATACATAGTAAACTTTAGGGTCACGCTGTGTACCCCCTAAGAGACCTATAATTATTTCCCGTGGTAGGGAACAATATTACCCTGTAATATATTACGTGGTCCAATTTAAAAATTATAGGTCAATATTAAGGTCCGATACCGTACCGTTAGTTAACATAGAAAAATGTCTTTGAATTTTTAAAGCATTTTAGAACGCTTATTTCCTCATTTTAAGCTTCTCAGAACACTTTATTCCGCATAGGCATACATAGTAAACTTTAGGGTCACGCTGTGTACCCCCTAAATGACCTATAATTATTTCCCGTGGTAGGGAACAATATTACCCTGTAATATAATACGTGGTCCAATTTAAAAATTATAGGTCAATATTAAGGTCCGATACCGTACCGTTAGTTAACATAGAAAAATGTCTTTGAATTTTTAAAGCATTTTAGAACGCTTATTTCCTTATTTTAAGCTTCTCAGAACACTTTATTTCGCATAGGCATTCATAGTAAACTTTAGGGTCACGCTGTGTACCCCCTAATTGACCTTTAATTATTTCCTGTGGTAGGGTACACTATAACCCTGTAATATAATACGTGGTCCAATTTAAAAATTATAGGTCAATATTAAGGTCTGATATTGCGCCTTGCGTTAGTTAACCATTGAAAGATGTCTTTGAATTTTTAAAGCATTATAGAACGCTTATTTCTTCATTTTAAGCTTCTCAGAACACTCTATTTCGCATAGGCATACATAGTAAACTTTAGGGTCACGCTGTGTACCCCCTAATTGAAATATAATTATTTCCTGTGGTAGGGTACACTATAACCCTGTAATATAATACGTGGTCCAATTTAAAAATTATAGGTCAATATTAAGGTCCGATACCGTGCCGTTAGTTAACATAGAAAAGAGTCTTCGAATTTCCTTGTTTTAATGCACTATTTAAAATATACATAGTGTACCCCCTAATTGACCTATAATTATTTCCTGTTGTAGGGTACACTATTACCCTGTAATATAATACCTGGTCCAATTTAAATATTATGGTTCCATATTAAGGTCTGATATCGCGCCTTGCGTTAGTTAACCATTGAAAGATGTCTTTGAATTTTTAAAGCATTTTAGAACGCTTATTTCTTCATTTTAAGCTTCTCAGAACACTATATTTCGCATAGGCATACATAGTAAACTTTAGGGTCACGCTGTGTACCCCCTAAGAGACCTATAATTATTTCCCGTGGTAGGGAACAATATTACCCTGTAATATATTACGTGGTCCAATTTAAAAATTATAGGTCAATATTAAGGTCCGATACCGTACCGTTAGTTAACATAGAAAAATGTCTTTGAATTTTTAAAGCATTTTAGAACGCTTATTTCCTTATTAAGCTTCTCAGAACACTTTATTCCGCATAGGCATACATAGTAAACTTTAGGGTCACGCTGTGTACCCCCTAAATGACCTATAATTATTTCCCGTGGTAGGGAACAATATTACCCTGTAATATAATACGTGGTCCAATTTAAAAATTATAGGTCAATATTAAGGTCCGATACCGTACCGTTAGTTAACATAGAAAAATGTCTTTGAATTTTTAAAGCATTTTAGAACGCTTATTTCCTTATCTTAAGCTTCTCAGAACACTTTATTTCGCATAGGCATTCATAGTAAACTTTAGGGTCACGCTGTGTACCCCCTAATTGACCTTTAATTATTTCCTGTGGTAGAGTTCACTATCACCCTGAAATATAATACGTGGTCCAATTTAAAAATTTTAGGTCAATATTAAGGTCCGATACCGTGCCGTTAGTTAACATAGAAAAGTGTCTTCGAATTTCCTTGTTTTAATGCACTATTTAAAATATACATAGTGTAACCCCTAATTGACCTATAATTATTTCCTGTGGTAGGGTACACTATTACCCTGTAATATAATACCTGGTCCAATTTAAATATTATGGGTCAATATTAAGGTCTGATATTGCGCCTTGCGTTAGTTAACCATTTAAAGATGTCTTTGAATTTTTAAAGCATTTTAGAACGCTTATTTTTTCATTTTAAGCTTCTCAGAACACTTTATTTCGCATAGGCATACATAGTAAACTTTAGGGTCACGCTGTGTTCCCCCTAATTGACATATAATTATTTCCTGTGGTAGGGTACACTATAACCCTGTAATATAATACGTGGTCCAATTTAAAAATTATAGGTCAATATTAAGGTCCGATACCGTGACGTTAGTTAACACAGAAAAGTGTCTTCGAATTTCCTTGTTTTTATGCACTATTTAAAATATACATAGTGGGCTCCCTTATTGACCTATAATTATTTCCTGTGGTAGGGTACACTATTACCCTGTAATATAATACCTGGGCCACTTTAAATATTATGGGTCAATATTAAGGTCTGATATTGCGCCTTGCGTTAGTTAACCATTGAAAGATGTCTTTGAATTTTTAAAGCATTTTAGAACGCTTATTTCTTCATTTTAAGCTTCTCAGAACACTTTATTTCGCATAGGCATACATAGTAAACTTTAGGGTCACGCTGTGTACCCCCTAAGTGACCTATAATTATTTCCCGTGGTAGGGAACAATATTACCCTGTAATATATTACGTGGTCCAATTTAAAAATTATAGATCAATATTAAGGTCCGATACCGTACCGTTAGTTAACATAGAAAAATGTCTTTGAATTTTAAAAGCTTTTTAGAACGCTTAATTCCTCATTTTAAGCTTCTCAGAACACTTTATTTCGCATAGGCATTCATAGTAAACTTTAGGGTCACGCTGTGTACCCCCTAATTGACCTTTAATTATTTCCTGTGGTAGGGTACACTATAACCCTGTAATATAATACGTGGTCCAATTTAAAAATTATAGGTCAATATTAAGGTCTGATATTGCGCCTTGCGTTAGTTAACCATTGAAAGATGTCTTTGAATTTTTAAAGCATTATAGAACGCTTATTTCTTCATTTTAAGCTTCTCAGAACACTCTATTTCGCATAGGCATACATAGTAAACTTTAGGGTCACGCTGTGTACCCCCTAATTGAAATATAATTATTTCCTGTGGTAGGGTACACTATAACCCTGTAATATAATACGTGGTCCAATTTAAAAATTATAGGTCAATATTAAGGTCCGATACCGTGCCGTTAGTTAACATAGAAAAGAGTCTTCGAATTTCCTTGTTTTAATGCACTATTTAAAATATACATAGTGTACCCCCTAATTGACCTATAATTATTTCCTGTTGTAGGGTACACTATTACCCTGTAATATAATACCTGGTCCAATTTAAATATTATGGTTCCATATTAAGGTCTGATATCGCGCCTTGCGTTAGTTAACCATTGAAAGATGTCTTTGAATTTTTAAAGCATTTTAGAACGCTTATTTCTTCATTTTAAGCTTCTCAGAACACTATATTTCGCATAGGCATACATAGTAAACTTTAGGGTCACGCTGTGTACCCCCTAAGAGACCTATAATTATTTCCCGTGGTAGGGAACAATATTACCCTGTAATATATTACGTGGTCCAATTTAAAAATTATAGGTCAATATTAAGGTCCGATACCGTACCGTTAGTTAACATAGAAAAATGTCTTTGAATTTTTAAAGCATTTTAGAACGCTTATTTCCTTATTAAGCTTCTCAGAACACTTTATTCCGCATAGGCATACATAGTAAACTTTAGGGTCACGCTGTGTACCCCCTAAATGACCTATAATTATTTCCCGTGGTAGGGAACAATATTACCCTGTAATATAATACGTGGTCCAATTTAAAAATTATAGGTCAATATTAAGGTCCGATACCGTACCGTTAGTTAACATAGAAAAATGTCTTTGAATTTTTAAAGCATTTTAGAACGCTTATTTCCTTATCTTAAGCTTCTCAGAACACTTTATTTCGCATAGGCATTCATAGTAAACTTTAGGGTCACGCTGTGTACCCCCTAATTGACCTTTAATTATTTCCTGTGGTAGAGTTCACTATCACCCTGAAATATAATACGTGGTCCAATTTAAAAATTTTAGGTCAATATTAAGGTCCGATACCGTGCCGTTAGTTAACATAGAAAAGTGTCTTCGAATTTCCTTGTTTTAATGCACTATTTAAAATATACATAGTGTAACCCCTAATTGACCTATAATTATTTCCTGTGGTAGGGTACACTATTACCCTGTAATATAATACCTGGTCCAATTTAAATATTATGGGTCAATATTAAGGTCTGATATTGCGCCTTGCGTTAGTTAACCATTTAAAGATGTCTTTGAATTTTTAAAGCATTTTAGAACGCTTATTTTTTCATTTTAAGCTTCTCAGAACACTTTATTTCGCATAGGCATACATAGTAAACTTTAGGGTCACGCTGTGTTCCCCCTAATTGACATATAATTATTTCCTGTGGTAGGGTACACTATAACCCTGTAATATAATACGTGGTCCAATTTAAAAATTATAGGTCAATATTAAGGTCCGATACCGTGACGTTAGTTAACACAGAAAAGTGTCTTCGAATTTCCTTGTTTTTATGCACTATTTAAAATATACATAGTGGGCTCCCTTATTGACCTATAATTATTTCCTGTGGTAGGGTACACTATTACCCTGTAATATAATACCTGGGCCACTTTAAATATTATTAGTCAATATTAAGGTCT
The DNA here is from genome assembly GCF_982258835.1 of Parasteatoda tepidariorum. Classification (NCBI taxonomy): domain Eukaryota; kingdom Metazoa; phylum Arthropoda; class Arachnida; order Araneae; family Theridiidae; genus Parasteatoda; species Parasteatoda tepidariorum. Next base: position 307,754 of record NW_028257401.1, on the reverse strand, counting down.
GATATTGCGCCTTGCGTTAGTTAACCATTGAAAGATGTCTTTGAATTTTTAAAGCATTTTAGAACGCTTATTTCTTCATTTTAAGCTTCTCAGAACACTTTATTTCGCATAGGCATACATAGTAAACTTTAGGGTCACGCTGTGTACCCCCTAAGTGACCTATAATTATTTCCCGTGGTAGGGAACAATATTACCCTGTAATATATTACGTGGTCCAATTTAAAAATTATAGATCAATATTAAGGTCCGATACCGTACCGTTAGTTAACATAGAAAAATGTCTTTGAATTTTAAAAGCTTTTTAGAACGCTTAATTCCTCATTTTAAGCTTCTCAGAACACTTTATTTTGCATAGGAATACATAGTAAACTTTAGGGTCCCGCTGTGTACCCCCTATTTGACCTATAATTATTTCCTGCGGTAGGGTACACTATTACCCTGTAATATAATACCTGGTCCAATTTAAATATTATGGGTCAATATTAAGGTCTGATATCGCGCCTTGCGTTGGTAAAACATTGAAAGATGTCTTTGAATTTTTAAAGCATTTTAGAACGCTTATTTCTTCATTTTAAGCTTCTCAAAACATTTTATTTCGCATAGGCATACATAGTAAAATTTAGGGTGACGCTGTGTACCCCCTAAATGACCTATAATTATTTCCTGTGGTAGGGTACACTATTACCCTGTAATATAATACGTGGTCCAATTTAAAAATTATAGGTCAATATTAAGGACCGATACCGTGCCGATAGTTAACATAGAAAAATGTCTTCGAATTTCATTGTTTTAATGCACTATTTAAAATATACATAGTGTACCCCCCAATTGACCTATAATTATTTCCTGTGGTAGGGTACACTATTACTCTGTAATATAATACCTGGTCCAATTTAAATATTATGGTTCCATATTAAGGTCTGATATCGCGCCTTGCGTTAGTTAACCATTGAAAGATGTCTTTAATTTTTAAAGCATTTTAGAACGCTTATTTCATTATTTTAATCTTCTCAGAACACTCTATTTCGCATAGGCATACATAGTAAACTTTAGGGTCACTCTGTGTACCCCCTAATTGACCTATAATTATTTCCTGTGGTAGGGTACACTATTACCCTGTAATATAATACGTGGTCCAATTTAAAACTTATAGGTCAATATTAAGGTCCGATACCGTGTCGTTAGTTAACATAGAAAAATGTCTTTGAATTTTTAAAGCATTTTAGAACGCTTATTTCCTCATTTTAAGCTTCTCAGAACACTTTATTTCGCATAGGCATACATAGTAAACTTTAGGGTCACTCTGTGTTCCCCCTAATTGACCTATAATTTTTTCCCGTGGTAGGGAACAATATTAACCTGTAATATAATACGTGGTCCAATTTAAAAATTATAGGTCAATATTAAGGTCCGATACCGTGCCGTTAGTTAACATAGAAAAATGTCTTTGAATTTTTAAAGCATTTTAGAACGCTTATTTCCTCATTTTAAGCTTCTCAGAACACTTTATTTCGCATAGGCATACATAGTAACCTTTAGGGTCACGCTGTGTACCCCCTAATTGACCTATAATTATTTCCTGTGGTAGAGTACACTATAACCCTGAAATATAATACGTGGTCAAATTTAAAAATTATAGGTCAATATTAAGGTCCGATACCGTGCCGTTAGTTAACATAGAAAAGTGTCGTCGAATTTCCTTGTTTTAATGCACTATTTAAAATATACATAGTGTACCCCCCAATTGACCTATAATTATTTCCTGTGGTAGGGTTCACTATTACCCTGTAATATAATACCTGGTCCAATTTAAATATTATGGGTCAATATTAAGGTCTGATATCGCGCCTTGCGATGGTTAACCATTGAAAGATGTCTTTGAATTTTTAAAGCATTTTAGAACGCTTATTTCTTCATTTTAAGCTTCTCAGAATACTCTATTTCGCATAGGCATACATAGTAAACTTTAGGGTCACGCTGTGTACCCCCTAATTGACATATAATTTTTTCCTGTCGTAGGGTACACTATAACCCTGTAATATAATACCTGGTCCAATTTAAATATTATGGGTCAATATTAAGGTCTGATATCGCGCCTTGCGTTGGTTAACCATTGAAAGATGTCTTTGAATTTTTAAAGCATTTTAGAACCCTTATTTCTTCATTTTAAGCTTCTCAGAACACTCTATTTCGCATAGGCATACATAGTAAACTTTAGGGTCACGCTGTGTACCCCCTAATTGACGTATAATTATTTCCTGTCGTAGGGTACACTATAACCCTGTAATATAATACGTGGTCCAATTTAAAAATTATAGGTCAATATTAAGTTCCGATACCATGCCGTTAGTTAACATAGAAAAGTGTCTTCGAATTTCCTCGTTTTAATGCACTATTTAAAATATACATAGTGTACCCCCTAATTGACCTATAATTATTTCCTGTTGTAGGGTACACTATTACCCTGTAATATAATACCTGGTCCAATTTAAATATTATGGTTCCATATTAAGGTCTGATATCGCGCCTTGCGTTAGTTAACCATTGAAAGATGTCTTTGAATTTTTAAAGCATTTTAGAACGCTTTTTTCCTCATTTTAAGCTTCTCAGAACACTTTATTTCGCATAGGCATACATAGTAAACTTTAGGGTCACGCTGTGTACCCCCTAAAAGACCTATAATTATTTCCCGTGGTAGGGAACAATATTACCCTGTAATATATTACGTGGTCCAATTTAAAAATTATAGGTCAATATTAAGGTCCGATACCGTACCGTTAGTTAACATAGAAAAATGTCTTTGAATTTTTAAAGCATTTTAGAACGCTTATTTCCTCATTTTAAGCTTCTCAGAACTATTTATTTCGCATAGGCATACATAGTAAACTTTAGGGTCACGCTGTGTACCCCCTAAATGACCTATAATTATTTCCCGTGGTAGGGAACAATATTACCCTGTAATATAATACCTGGTCCAATTTAAATATTATGGGTCAATATTAAGGTCTGATATCGCGCCTTGCGTTGGTTAACCATTGAAAGATGTCTTTGAATTTTTAAAGCATTTTAGAACCCTTATTTCTTCATTTTAAGCTTCTCAGAACATTCTATTTCGCATAGGCATACATAGTAAACTTTAGGGACACGCTGTGTACCCCCTAATTGAAATATAATTATTTCCTGTGGTAGGGTACACTATAACCCTGTAATATAATACGTGGTCCAATTTAAAAATTATAGGTCAATATTAAGGTCCGATACCGTGCCGTTAGTTAACATAGAAAAGAGTCTTCGAATTTCCTTGTTTTAATGCACTATTTAAAATATACATAGTGTACCCCCTAATTGACCTATAATTATTTCCTGTTGTAGGGTACACTATTACCCTGTAATATAATACCTGGTCCAATTTAAATATTATGGTTCCATATTAAGGTCTGATATCGCGCCTTGCGTTAGTTAACCATTGAAAGATGTCTTTGAATTTTTAAAGCATTTTAGAACGCTTATTTCCTCATTTTAAGCCTCTCAGAACACTATATTTCGCATAGGCATACATAGTAAACTTTAGGGTCACGCTGTGTACCCCCTAAGAGACCTATAATTATTTCCCGTGGTAGGGAACAATGTTACCCTGTAATATATTACGTGGTCCAATTTAAAAATTATAGGTCAATATTAAGGTCCGATACCGTACCGTTAGTTAACATAGAAAAATGTCTTTGAATTTTTAAAGCATTTTAGAACGCTTATTTCCTCATTTTAAGCTTCTCAGAACACTTTATTCCGCATAGGCATACATAGTAAACTTTAGGGTCACGCTGTGTACCCCCTAAATGACCTATAATTATTTCCCGTGGTAGGGAACAATATTACCCTGTAATATAATACGTGGTCCAATTTAAAAATTATAGGTCAATATTAAGGTCCGATACCGTACCGTTAGTTAACATAGAAAAATGTCTTTGAATTTTTAAAGCATTTTAGAACGCTTATTTCCTTATTTTAAGCTTCTCAGAACACTTTATTTCGCATAGGCATTCATAGTAAACTTTAGGGTCACGCTGTGTACCCCCTAATTGACCTTTAATTATTTCCTGTGGTAGGGTACACTATAACCCTGTAATATAATACGTGGTCCAATTTAAAAATTATAGGTCAATATTAAGGTCTGATATTGCGCCTTGCGTTAGTTAACCATTGAAAGATGTCTTTGAATTTTTAAAGCATTCTAGAACGCTTATTTCTTCATTTTAAGCTTCTCAGAACACTCTATTTCGCATAGGCATACATAGTAAACTTTAGGGTCACGCTGTGTACCCCCTAATTGAAATATAATTATTTCCTGTGGTAGGGTACACTATAACCCTGTAATATAATACGTGGTCCAATTTAAAAATTATAGGTCAATATTAAGGTCCGATACCGTGCCGTTAGTTAATATAGAAAAGAGTCTTCGAATTTCCTTGTTTTAATGCACTATTTAAAATATACATAGTGTACCCCCTAATTGACCTATAATTATTTCCTGTTGTAGGGTACACTATTACCCTGTAATATAATACCTGGTCCAATTTAAATATTATGGTTCCATATTAAGGTCTGATATCGCGCCTTGCGTTAGTTAACCATTGAAAGATGTCTTTGAATTTTTAAAGCATTTTAGAACGCTTATTTCTTCATTTTAAGCTTCTCAGAACACTATATTTCGCATAGGCATACATAGTAAACTTTAGGGTCACGCTGTGTACCCCCTAAGAGACCTATAATTATTTCCCGTGGTAGGGAACAATATTACCCTGTAATATATTACGTGGTCCAATTTAAAAATTATAGGTCAATATTAAGGTCCGATACCGTACCGTTAGTTAACATAGAAAAATGTCTTTGAATTTTTAAAGCATTTTAGAACGCTTATTTCCTTATTAAGCTTCTCAGAACACTTTATTCCGCATAGGCATACATAGTAAACTTTAGGGTCACGCTGTGTACCCCCTAAATGACCTATAATTATTTCCCGTGGTAGGGAACAATATTACCCTGTAATATAATACGTGGTCCAATTTAAAAATTATAGGTCAATATTAAGGTCCGATACCGTACCGTTAGTTAACATAGAAAAATGTCTTTGAATTTTTAAAGCATTTTAGAACGCTTATTTCCTTATTTTAAGCTTCTCAGAACACTTTATTTCGCATAGGCATTCATAGTAAACTTTAGGGTCACGCTGTGTACCCCCTAATTGACCTTTAATTATTTCCTGTGGTAGAGTTCACTATCACCCTGAAATATAATACGTGGTCCAATTTAAAAATTTTAGGTCAATATTAAGGTCCGATACCGTGCCGTTAGTTAACATAGAAAAGTGTCTTCGAATTTCCTTGTTTTAATGCACTATTTAAAATATACATAGTGTAACCCCTAATTGACCTATAATTATTTCCTGTGGTAGGGTACACTATTACCCTGTAATATAATACCTGGTCCAATTTAAATATTATGGGTCAATATTAAGGTCTGATATTGCGCCTTGCGTTAGTTAACCATTTAAAGATGTCTTTGAATTTTTAAAGCATTTTAGAACGCTTATTTTTTCATTTTAAGCTTCTCAGAACACTTTATTTCGCATAGGCATACATAGTAAACTTTAGGGTCATGCTGTGTTCCCCCTAATTGACATATAATTATTTCCTGTGGTAGGGTACACTATAACCCTGTAATATAATACGTGGTCCAATTTAAAAATTATAGGTCAATATTAAGGTCCGATACCGTGACGTTAGTTAACACAGAAAAGTGTCTTCGAATTTCCTTGTTTTTATGCACTATTTAAAATATACATAGTGGGCTCCCTTATTGACCTATAATTATTTCTTGTGGTAGGGTACACTATTACCCTGTAATATAATACCTGGGCCACTTTAAATATTATGGATCAATATTAAGGTCTGATATTGCGCCTTGCGTTAGTTAACCATTGAAAGATGTCTTTGAATTTTTAAAGCATTTTAGAACGCTTATTTCTTCATTTTAAGCTTCTCAGAACACTTTATTTCGCATAGGCATACATAGTAAACTTTAGGGTCACGCTGTGTACCCCCTAAGTGACCTATAATTATTTCCCGTGGTAGGGAACAATATTACCCTGTAATATATTACGTGGTCCAATTTAAAAATTATAGATCAATATTAAGGTCCGATACCGTACCGTTAGTTAACATAGAAAAATGTCTTTGAATTTTAAAAGCTTTTTAGAACGCTTAATTCCTCATTTTAAGCTTCTCAGAACACTTTATTTTGCATAGGAATACATAGTAAACTTTAGGGTCCCGCTGTGTACCCCCTATTTGACCTATAATTATTTCCTGCGGTAGGGTACACTATTACCCTGTAATATAATACCTGGTCCAATTTAAATATTATGGGTCAATATTAAGGTCTGATATCGCGCCTTGCGTTGGTAAAACATTGAAAGATGTCTTTGAATTTTTAAAGCATTTTAGAACGCTTATTTCTTCATTTTAAGCTTCTCAAAACATTTTATTTCGCATAGGCATACATAGTAAAATTTAGGGTGACGCTGTGTACCCCCTAAATGACCTATAATTATTTCCTGTGGTAGGGTACACTATTACCCTGTAATATAATACGTGGTCCAATTTAAAAATTATAGGTCAATATTAAGGACCGATACCGTGCCGATAGTTAACATAGAAAAATGTCTTCGAATTTCATTGTTTTAATGCACTATTTAAAATATACATAGTGTACCCCCCAATTGACCTATAATTATTTCCTGTGGTAGGGTACACTATTACTCTGTAATATAATACCTGGTCCAATTTAAATATTATGGTTCCATATTAAGGTCTGATATCGCGCCTTGCGTTAGTTAACCATTGAAAGATGTCTTTAATTTTTAAAGCATTTTAGAACGCTTATTTCATTATTTTAATCTTCTCAGAACACTCTATTTCGCATAGGCATACATAGTAAACTTTAGGGTCACTCTGTGTACCCCCTAATTGACCTATAATTATTTCCTGTTTTAGGGTACACTATTACCCTGTAATATAATACGTGGTCCAATTTAAAACTTATAGGTCAATATTAAGGTCCGATACCGTGTCGTTAGTTAACATAGAAAAATGTCTTTGAATTTTTAAAGCATTTTAGAACGCTTATTTCCTCATTTTAAGCTTCTCAGAACACTTTATTTCGCATAGACATACATAGTAAACTTTAGGGTCACTCTGTGTTCCCCCTAATTGACCTATAATTATTTCCCGTGGTAGGGAACGATATTACCCTGTAATATAATACGTGGTCCAATTTAAAAATTATAGGTCAATATTAAGGTCCGATACCGTGCCGTTAGTTAACATAGAAAAATGTCTTTGAATTTTTAAAGCATTTTAGAACGCTTATTTCCTCATTTTAAGCTTCTCAGAACACTTTATTTCGCATAGGCATACATAGTAACCTTTAGGGTCACGCTGTGTACCCCCTAATTGACCTATAATTATTTCCTGTGGTAGAGTACACTATAACCCTGAAATATAATACGTGGTCAAATTTAAAAATTATAGGTCAATATTAAGGTCCGATACCGTGCCGTTAGTTAACATAGAAAAGTGTCTTCGAATTTCCTTGTTTTAATGCACTATTTAAAATATACATAGTGTAACCCCTAATTGACCTATAATTATTTCCTGTGGTAGGGTACACTATTACCCTGTAATATAATACCTGGTCTAATTTAAATATTATGGGTCAATATTAAGGTCTGATATTGCGCCTTGCGTTAGTTAACCATTTAAAGATGTCTTTGAATTTTTAAAGCATTTTAGAACGCTTATTTCTTCATTTTAAGCTTCTCAGAACACTTTATTTCGCATAGGCATACATAGTAAACTTTAGGGTCACGCTGTGTTCCTCCTAATTGACATATAATTATTTCCTGTGGTAGGGTACACTATAACCCTGTAATATAATACGTGGTCCAATTTAAAAATTATAGGTCAATATTAAGGTCCGATACCGTGACGTTAGTTAACACAGAAAAGTGTCTTCGAATTTCCTTGTTTTTATGCACTATTTAAAATATACATAGTGGGCTCCCTTATTGACCTATAATTATTTCCTGTGGTAGGGTACACTATTACCCTGTAATATAATACCTGGGCCAATTTAAATATTATGGGTCAATATTAAGGTCTGATATTGCGCCTTGCGTTAGTTAACCATTGAAAGATGTCTTTGAATTTTTAAAGCATTTTAGAACGCTTATTTCTTCATTTTAAGCTTCTCAGAACACTTTATTTCGCATAGGCATACATAGTAAACTTTAGGGTCACGCTGTGTACCCCCTAAGTGACCTATAATTATTTCCTGTCGTAGGGTACACTATTACCCTGTAATATAATACGTGGTCCAATTTAAAAATTATAGGTCAATATTAAGGTCCGATACCGTGGCGATAGTTAACATAGAAAAATGTCTTTGAATTTTAAAAGCTTTTTAGAACGCTTAATTCCTCATTTTAAGCTTCTCAGAACACTTTATTTTGCATAGGAATACATAGTAAAATTTAGGGTGACGCTGTGTACCCCCTATATGACCTATAATTATTTCCTGTCGTAGGGTACACTATTACCCTGTAATATAATACGTGGTCCAATTTAAAAATTATAGGTCAATATTAAGGTCCGATACCGTGGCGATAGTTAACATAGAAAAATGTCTTCGAATTTCATTGTTTTAATGCATTATTTAAAATATACATAGTGTACCCCCCAATTGACCTATAATTATTTCCTGTGGTAGGGTACACTATTACTCTGTAATATAATACCTGGTCCAATTTAAATATTATGGTTCCATATTATGGTCTGATATCGCGCCTTGCGTTAGTTAACCATTGAAAGATGTCTTTAATTTTTAAAGCATTTTAGAAAGCTTATTTCTTCATTTTAATCTTCTCAGAACACTCTATTTCGCATAGGCATACATAGTAAACTTTAGGGTCACTCTGTGTACCCCCTAATTGACCTATAATTATTTCCTGTGGTAGGGTACACTATTACCCTGTAATATAATACGTGGTCCAATATAAAACTTATAGGTCAATATTAAGGTCCGATACCGTGTCGTTAGTTAACATAAAAAAATGTCTTTGAATTTTTAAAGCATTTTAGAACGCTTATTTCCTCATTTTAAGCTTCTCAGAACACTTTATTTCGCATAGGCATACATAGTAAACTTTAGGGTCACTCTGTGTTCCCCCTAATTGACCTATAATTATTTCCTGTTTTAGGGTACACTATAACCCTGTAATATAATACGTGGTCCAATTTAAAAATTATAGGTCAATATTAAGGTCCGATACCGTGCCGTTAGTTAACATAGAAAAGTGTTTTCGTATTTCCTTGTTTTAATGCACTATTTAAAATATACATAGTGTACCCCCAAATTGACCTATAATTATTTCCTGTGGTAGGGTACACTATTACCCTGTAATATAATACCTGGTCCAATTTAAATATTATGGGTTAATATTAAGGTCTGATATTGCGCCTTGCGTTAGTTAACCAATGAAAGATGTCTTTGAATTTTTAAAGCATTTTAGAACGCTTATTTCTTCATTTTAATCTTCTCAGAACACTTTATTTCGCATAGGCATACATAGTAAACTTTAGGGTCACGCTGTGTACCCCCTAATTGACATATAATATTTCCTGTGGTAGGGTACACTATAACCCTGCAATATAATACGTGGTCCAATTTAAAAATTATAGGTCAATATTAAGGTCCGATACCATGCCGTTAGTTAACACAGAAAAGTGTCTTCGAATTTCCTTGTTTTTAAGCACTATTTAAAATATACATAGTGGGCTGCCTTTTTGACCTATAATTATTTCCCGTGGTAGGGAACAATATTACCCTGTAATATATTACGTGGTCCAATTTAAAAATTATAGGTCAATATTAAGGTCCGATAACGTACCGTTAGTTAACATAGAAAAATGTCTTTGAATTTTTAAAGCATTTTAGAACGCTTATTTCCTCATTTTAAGCTTCTCAGAACACTTTATTTCGCATAGGCATACATAGTAAACTTTAGGGTCACTCTGTGTTCCCCCTAATTGACCTATAATTATTTCCTGTTTTAGGGTACACTATAACCCTGTAATATAATACGTGGTCCAATTTAAAAATTATAGGTCAATATTAAGGTCCGATACCGTGCCGTTAGTTAACATAGAAAAGTGTTTTCGTATTTCCTTGTTTTAATGCACTATTTAAAATATACATAGTGTACCCCCAAATTGACCTATAATTATTTCCTGTGGTAGGGTACACTATTACCCTGTAATATAATACCTGGTCCAATTTAAATATTATGGGTTAATATTAAGGTCTGATATTGCGCCTTGCGTTAGTTAACCAATGAAAGATGTCTTTGAATTTTTAAAGCATTTTAGAACGCTTATTTCCTCATTTTAAGCTTCTCAGAACACTTTATTTCGCATAGGCATACATAGTAAACTTTAGGGTCACTCTGTGTTCCCCCTAATTGACCTATAATTATTTCATGTGGTAGGATACACTATAACCCTGTAATATAATACGTGGTCCAATTTAAAAATTATAGGTCAATATTAAGGTCCGATACCGTGCCGTTAGTTAACATAGAAAAGTGTCTTCGTATTTCCTTGTTTTAATGCACTATTTAAAATATACATAGTGTACCCCCTAATTGAAATATAATTATTTCCTGTGGTAGGGTACACTATTACCCTGTAATATAATACGTGGTCCAATTTAAAAATTATAGGTCAATATTAAGGTCCGATACCGTGGCGATAGTTAACATAGAAAAATGTCTTTGAATTTTAAAAGCTTTTTAGAACGCTTAATTCCTCATTTTAAGCTTCTCAGAACACTTTATTTTGCATAGGAATACATAGTAAAATTTAGGGTGACGCTGTGTACCCCCTATATGACCTATAATTATTTCCTGTCGTAGGGTACACTATTACCCTGTAATATAATACGTGGTCCAATTTAAAAATTATAGGTCAATATTAAGGTCCGATACCGTGGCGATAGTTAACATAGAAAAATGTCTTCGAATTTCATTGTTTTAATGCATTATTTAAAATATACATAGTGTACCCCCCAATTGACCTATAATTATTTCCTGTGGTAGGGTACACTATTACTCTGTAATATAATACCTGGTCCAATTTAAATATTATGGTTCCATATTATGGTCTGATATCGCGCCTTGCGTTAGTTAACCATTGAAAGATGTCTTTAATTTTTAAAGCATTTTAGAAAGCTTATTTCTTCATTTTAATCTTCTCAGAACACTCTATTTCGCATAGGCATACATAGTAAACTTTAGGGTCACTCTGTGTACCCCCTAATTGACCTATAATTATTTCCTGTGGTAGGGTACACTATTACCCTGTAATATAATACGTGGTCCAATATAAAACTTATAGGTCAATATTAAGGTCCGATACCGTGTCGTTAGTTAACATAAAAAAATGTCTTTGAATTTTTAAAGCATTTTAGAACGCTTATTTCCTCATTTTAAGCTTCTCAGAACACTTTATTTCGCATAGGCATACATAGTAAACTTTAGGGTCACTCTGTGTTCCCCCTAATTGACCTATAATTATTTCCTGTTTTAGGGTACACTATAACCCTGTAATATAATACGTGGTCCAATTTAAAAATTATAGGTCAATATTAAGGTCCGATACCGTGCCGTTAGTTAACATAGAAAAGTGTTTTCGTATTTCCTTGTTTTAATGCACTATTTAAAATATACATAGTGTACCCCCAAATTGACCTATAATTATTTCCTGTGGTAGGGTACACTATTACCCTGTAATATAATACCTGGTCCAATTTAAATATTATGGGTTAATATTAAGGTCTGATATTGCGCCTTGCGTTAGTTAACCAATGAAAGATGTCTTTGAATTTTTAAAGCATTTTAGAACGCTTATTTCTTCATTTTAATCTTCTCAGAACACTTTATTTCGCATAGGCATACATAGTAAACTTTAGGGTCACGCTGTGTACCCCCTAATTGACATATAATATTTCCTGTGGTAGGGTACACTATAACCCTGCAATATAATACGTGGTCCAATTTAAAAATTATAGGTCAATATTAAGGTCCGATACCATGCCGTTAGTTAACACAGAAAAGTGTCTTCGAATTTCCTTGTTTTTATGCACTATTTAAAATATACATAGTGGGCTGCCTTTTTGACCTATAATTATTTCCCGTGGTAGGGAACAATATTACCCTGTAATATATTACGTGGTCCAATTTAAAAATTATAGGTCAATATTAAGGTCCGATAACGTACCGTTAGTTAACATAGAAAAATGTCTTTGAATTTTTAAAGCATTTTAGAACGCTTATTTCCTCATTTTAAGCTTCTCAGAACACTTTATTTCGCATAGGCATACATAGTAAACTTTAGGGTCACTCTGTGTTCCCCCTAATTGACCTATAATTATTTCCTGTTTTAGGGTACACTATAACCCTGTAATATAATACGTGGTCCAATTTAAAAATTATAGGTCAATATTAAGGTCCGATACCGTGCCGTTAGTTAACATAGAAAAGTGTTTTCGTATTTCCTTGTTTTAATGCACTATTTAAAATATACATAGTGTACCCCCAAATTGACCTATAATTATTTCCTGTGGTAGGGTACACTATTACCCTGTAATATAATACCTGGTCCAATTTAAATATTATGGGTTAATATTAAGGTCTGATATTGCGCCTTGCGTTAGTTAACCAATGAAAGATGTCTTTGAATTTTTAAAGCATTTTAGAACGCTTATTTCCTCATTTTAAGCTTCTCAGAACACTTTATTTCGCATAGGCATACATAGTAAACTTTAGGGTCACTCTGTGTTCCCCCTAATTGACCTATAATTATTTCATGTGGTAGGATACACTATAACCCTGTAATATAATACGTGGTCCAATTTAAAAATTATAGGTCAATATTAAGGTCCGATACCGTGCCGTTAGTTAACATAGAAAAGTGTCTTCGTATTTCCTTGTTTTAATGCACTATTTAAAATATACATAGTGTACCCCCTAATTGAAATATAATTATTTCCTGTGGTAGGGTACACTATTACCCTGTAATATAATACCTGGTCCAATTTAAATATTATGGGTCAATATTAAGGTCTGATATTGCGCCTTGCCTTAGTTAACCATTGAAAGATGTCTTTGAATTTTTAAAGCATTTTAGAACGCTTATTTCTTCATTTTAAGCTTCTCAGAACACTTTGTTTCGCATACGCATACATAGTAAACTTTAGGGTCACGCTGTGTACCCCCTAATTGACCTATAATTATTTTACGTGGTAGGGTACACTATAACTCTGTAATATAATACGTGGTTCAATTGAAAAATTTTAAGTCAATATTAAGGTCCGATACCGTGCCGTTAGTTAACATAGAAAAGAGTCTTCGAATTTCCTTGTTTTAATGCACTATTTAAAATATACACAGTGTACCCCCTAATTGACCTATAATTATTTCCTGTAGTAGGGTACACTATTACCCTGTAATATAATACCTGGTCCAATTTAAATATTATGGTTCCATATTAAGGTCTGATATCGCACCTTGCGTTAGTTAACCATTGAAAGATGTCTTTGAATTTTTAAAGCATTTTAGAACGCTTATTTCTTCCTTTCAAGCTTCTCAGAACACTCTATTTCGCATAGGCATACATAGTAAACTTTAGGGTCACGCTGTGTACCCCCTAATTGACCTATAATAATTTCCAGTGGTAGGGTACACTATTACCCTGTAATATAATACGTGGTCCAATTTAAAAATTATAGGTCAATATTAAGGTCCGATACCGTGCCGTTAGTTAACATAGAAAAGTGTCTTCGTATTTCCTTGTTTTAATGCACTATTTAAAATATACATAGTGTACCCCCTAATTGACCTATAATTATTTCCTGTGGTAGGGTACACTATTACCCTGTAATATAATACCTGGTCCAATTTAAATATTATGGGTCAATATTAAGGTCTGATATTGCGCCTTGCGTTAGTTAACCATTGAATGATGTCTTTGAATTTTTAAAGCATTTTAGAACGCTTATTTCTTCATTTTAAGCTTCTCAGAACACTTTATTTCGCATAGGCATACATAGTAAACTTTAGGGTCACGCTGTGTACCCCCAAATTGACCTATAATTATTTCCTGTGGTAGGGTACACTATAACCCTGTAATATAATACGTGGTCCAATTTAAAAATTATAGGTCAATATTAAGGTCCGATACCGTGCCGTTAGTTAACATAGAAAAGTGTCTTCGTATTTCCTTGTTTTAATGCACTATTTAAAATATGCATAGTGTACCCCCTAATTGACCTATAATTATTTCCTGTGGTAGGGTACACTATTACCCTGTAATATAATACCTGGTTCAATTTAAATATTATGGGTCCATATTAAGGTCTGATATCGCGCTCTGCGTTATTTAACCATTGAAAGAAGTCTTTGAATTTTTAAAGCATTTTAGAACGCTTATTTCTTCATTTTAAGCTTCTCAGAACACTCTATTTCGCATAGGCATACATAGTAAACTTTAGGGTCACGCTGTGTAAAGCACTGACGTGTAATAGTAGGGCAGTGAAGAGTTCGATATTTTGTTCCACCGCAACGGGGTAAAAAAGCCACGCACGTGTCGCAGTAGGGCCGTGGAGTGTACGCCATCTTTCGCCACTGATTAGAGCGGAAGCCGAACTGTGGAGTAAAGGCACTGGCGTGACGTAGTCGGGCAGTGTAGAGTACGCCATTTTGGGCCACTTCAACGCGGAACTTTAGCAGCGCACGTGCCGCTGAAGGGCCATGGAGTGTCCGACATCTTTTTCCATTAGTTAGGGTGGAAGCCGAACTGAGGAGAAAAGGCACAGGCGTGCAGTAGTAGGGCAGTGTAGTATCTTGTCATTTTGGCCACCACTACGCAGCACTACAGCCGCGGACGTGCCGCAGTAGGGCTATAGACTGTCCGCCATCTTTAGCCACTGATTTAAGCGGAAGCCCTACTGAGGATTAAAGGAACAGGCGTGTCGTAGTAGGGCAGTGTAGAGTCCGATATTTTGGGGCAACGCAGCGCGACACTACAGCCGCGCGCTTGCCGCAGTAGGGCCATGGAGGGTCCGCCATATTTGGCCTCTGATTTAAGCGGAAGCGCAACTGAGAACTTAAGTCTTTGGTAGAGTCTAGTAGGGCAGTGTAGTGTCCACCATTTCGGGCCACCGCAACGCGGCACAACAGCCTATTACGTGCTGCAGTAGGGCCGTGGAGTGTCCTCCATTTTTGGCCACTGATTAGAGCGGAAGCCGAACTGAGGAGTAAAGGCACTGGCGTGTCGTAGTCGGACAGTGTTGCGTCCGACATGTTGGGCCACTGCAACGCGGCACTACAGCCGTGCAAGTGCCGCATTAGGGCCGGGGAGTGTTCGCCATCTTTGGTCCCGGATAAGAGCGGAAGCCCTGCTCAGGAGTAAAGGCACTGGCGTGTCGTAGTAGGGCAGTGTAGAGTCCTATATTTTGTTCCACCGCAACGGGGCAATAAAGCCACGCACGTGTCGCAGTAGGGCCGTGGAGTGTCCGCCATCTTTGGCCACTGATTAGAGCGGAAGCCGAACTGTGGAGTAAAGGCACTAGCGTGTCGTAGTCGGGCAGTGTGGAGTCCGATATTTTGGGGCAAAGCAACGCGACACTACAGCCGCGGACGTGACGCAGTAAGGCTATAGACTGTCCGCCATCTTTGACCATTAATTAGAGCGGAAGCAGAACAGAGGAGTAAAGGCGGGGCCGCCATATTTGGGAGCTGATTAAAGCGGAAGCGCAATTGAGAACTTAAGTCTTTGGTAGAGTCTAGAAGGGCAGTGCAGTGTCCGCCCTTTTGGGCCCCCGCAACGCGGCACTACAGCCACGCACGTGCAGCAGTAGGGCCGTGGAGTGTCCGCCATTTTTGACCATTGATTCGAGCGGAAGCCGAACTGAGGAGTAAAGGCACTGGCGTGTCGTAGTCAGACAGTGTTGCGTCCGACATGTTGGGGCACTGCAACGCGGCACTTCAGCAGCGCACGTGCCGCTGAAGGGCCATGGAGTGTCCGACATCTTTTTCCACTATTTAGAGCGGAAGCCGAACTGAGGAGAAAAGGCACTGGCGTGTAGTAGTAGGGCAGTGCAGTGTTCGCCCTTTTGGGCCATCGCAACACGGCACTACAGCCGTGCACGCGCCGAAGTAGGGCTATGGACTGTCCGCCATTTTTGGCCACTAATTAGAGTGGAAGCCGAACTGAAGAGTAAAGGCACAGGCGTGTAGTAGTAGGACAGTGTATAGTCCGATATTTTGGGCCACCGCAACGCGGCACTACAGCCGTGCACGTGCCGAAATAGGGCCGGGGAGTGTTCGCCATCTTTGGCCACGGATTAGAGCGGAAGCTCAACTGAGGAGAAAAAGCACAGGCGTTTCGTTGTAGGGCAGTGTAGAGTCCATTATTTTGGGGCACCGCAACGCGACACTACAGTCGCGGACGAGCTGCTGCAGGGCTATGGAGTGTCCGCCATCTTTGGCCACTGATTAGAGCGGAAGCTCATCTGAGGAGTAAAGCCACAGGCGTGTCGTTGTAGGGCAGTGTAGAGTCCGCCATTTAGGGGCACCGCAACGTGGCACTACAGCCGCAGACGTGCCGCAGTAGGGCTATAGACTGTCCGCCATCTTTAGCCACTGATTTAAGCGGAAGCCCTACTGAGGAGTAAAGGAACAGGCGTGTCGTAGTAGGGCAGTGTAGAGTCCGATATTTTGGGGCAACGCAACGCGACACTACAGCCGCGCGCTTGCCGCAGTAGGGCCATGGAGGGTCCGCCATATTTGGCCTCTGATTTAAGCGGAAGCGCAACTGAGAACTTAAGTCTTTGGTAGAGTCTAGTAGGGCAGTGTAGTGTCCGCCATTTCGGGCCACCGCAACGCGGCACAACAGCCTATTACGTGCCGCAGTAGGGCCGTGGAGTGCCCTCCATTTTTGTCCACTGATTAGAGCGGAAGCCGAACTGAGGAGTAAAGGCACTGGCGTGTCGTAGTCGGACAGTGTTGCGTCCGACATGTTGGGCCACTGCAACGCGGCACTTCAGCCGTGCAAGTGCCGCATTAGGGCCGGGGAGTGTTCGCCATCTTTGGTCCCGAATAAGAGCGGAAGCCCTGATGAGGAGTAAAGGCACTGGCGTGTCGTAGTAGGGCAGTGTAGAGTCCGCCATTTTGGGGCAACGCAACGCGACACTACAGCCTCGGACGTGCCGCAGTAGGGCTATAAACTGTCCGCCATCTTTGGCCATTAATTAGAGCGGAAGCCGAACTGAGGAGTGAAGGCACTAACGTGTAGTAGTAGGGCAGTGAAGAGTCCTATATTTTGTTCCACCGGAACGGGGCAATAAAGCCACGCACGTGTCGCAGTAGGGCCGTGGAGTGTTCGCCATCTTTTGTCACTGATTAGAGCGTAAGCCGAACTGTGGAGTAAAAGCACTGGCGTGTCGTAGTCGGGCAGAGTGGAGTACGCCATTTTGGGCCTCTACAACGCGGCACTTTAGCAGCGCACGTGCCGCTGAAGGGCCATGGAGTGTCCGACATCTTTTTCCATTAGTTAGAGTGGAAGCAGAACTGAGGAGAAAAGGCACTGGCGTGTAGTAGTAGGGCAGTGTAGTATCCAGTCATTTTGGCCACCACTACGCAGCACTACAGCCGCGGACGTGCCGCAGTAGGGCTATAGACTGTCCGCCATCTTTAGCCACTGATTTAAGCGGAAGCCCTACTGAGGAGTAAAGGAACAGGCTTGTCGTAGTAGGGCAGTGTAGAGTCCGATATTTTGGTGCAACGCAACGCGACACTACAGCTGCGCGCTTGCCGCAATAGGGCCATGGATGGTCCGCCATATTTGGCCTCTGATTTAAGCGGAAGCGCAACAGAGAACTTAAGTCTTTGGTAGAGTCTAGTAGGGCAGTGTGGTGTCCGCCATTTCGGGCCACCGCAACGCGGCACAACAGCCTATTACGTGCCGCAGTAGGGCCATGGAGTGTCCGCCATTTTTGGCCACTGATTAGAGCGGAAGCCGAACTGAGGAGTAAAGGCACTGGTGTGTCGTAGTCGGACAGTGTTGCGTCCGACATGTTGGGCCACTGCAACGCGGCACTTCAGCAGCGCACGTGCCGCCGAAGGGCCATGGAGTGTCCGACAACTTTTTCCACTATTTAGAGCGGAAGCAGAACTGAGAAGAAAAGGCACTGGCGTGTAGTAGTAGGGCAGTGTAGAGTCCGATATTTTGGGCCATCGCAACACGGCACTACTGCCGTGCACTTGCCGCATTAGGGCCGGGGAGTGTTCATCATCTTTGGACACGGATTAGAGCGGAAGCCCAACTGAGGAGTAAAGCCACAGGCGTGTCGTAGTCGGGCAGTGTTGCGTCCGACATGTTGGGCAGCAGCAACGCGGCACTACAGCTTACACGTGCCGCTGAAGGGCCATGGAGTGTCCGCCATCTTTTTCCATTAGTTAGATTGGAAGCCGAACTGAGGAGAAAAGGCACTGGCGTGTAGTAGTAGGGCAGTGTAGTATCCTGCCATTTTGGCCACCACTGCTCAGCACTACAGCCGCGGACGTGCCGCAGTAGGGCTATAGACTGTCCGCCATCTTTAGCCACTGATTTAAGCGGATGCCCAACTGAGGAGTAAAGGAACAGCCGTGTCGCAGTAGGGCAGTGTAGAGTCCGCTATTTTGGGGCACCGCAACACGGCACAACAGCCGCGGACGTGCCGCAGTAGGACTATGGAGTGTCCACCATCTTTGGCCACTGATTAGAGCGGAAGCTCATCTGAGGAGTAAAGCCACTGGCGTGTCGTAGTAGGGCAGAGTAGAGTCCTCCATTTAGGGGCACCGCAACGCGGCACTACAGCCGCAGACGTGCCGCAGTAGGGCCACGGAGGGTCCGCCATATTAGGCCACTGATTTAAGCGGAAGCGCAACTGAGAACTTAAGTCTTTGGTAGAGTCTAGTAGGGCAGTGTAGAGTCCGACATTTTGGGGCACCGCATCGCGGCACTACAGCCGCGGACGTGCTGCAGTAGGGCCATGGAGGGTCCGCCATATTTGGCCACTGATTTAAGCGAAAGCCCAACTGAGGAGTAAAGGAACAGGCGTGTCGTAGTAGGGCAGTGAAGTGTCCGCCATTTTGGGGCACCGCAACGCGGCACTACAGCCGCGGACGTGCCGCAGAAGGTCTATAGACTATTCTCCATCTTTGGCCACTGATTTGAGCGGAAGTCGATTTAAGGAGTAAAGGCACTAACGTGTCGTCTTACGGCAGTGTAGAGTCCGATATTTTGGGGCAACACTACGTGGCACTTCAGCAGCGCACGTGCCGCTGAAGGGCCATGGAGTGTCCGCCATCTTTGGCCACTGATTAGAGCGGAAGCCGAACTGTGGAGTAAAGGCACTGGCGTGTCGTAGTCGGGCAGTGTGGAGTACGCCATTTTGGGCCACTGCAACGCGGCACTTTAGCAGCGCACGTGCCGCTGAAGGGCCATGGAGTGTCCGACATCTTTTTCCATTAGTTAGAGTGGAAGCAGAACTGAGGAGAAAAGGCACTGGCGTGTAGTAGTATGGCAGTGTAGTATCCTGTCATTTTGGCCACCACTACGCAGCACTACAGCCGCGCGCTTGCCGCAGTAGGGTCAAGAAGGGGCCGCCATATTTGGGAGCTGATTAAAGCGGAAGCGCAATTGAGAACTTAAGTCTTTGGTAGAGTCTAGAAGGGCAGTGCAGTGTCCGCCCTTTTGGGCCACCGCAACGCGGCACTACAGCCACGCACGTGCAGCAGTAGGGCCGTGGAGTGTCCGCCATTTTTGACCATTGATTCGAGCGGAAGCCGAACTGAGGAGTAAAGGCACTGGCATGTCGTAGTCGGACAGTGTTGCGTCCGACATGTTGGGCCACTGCAACGCGGCACTTCAGCAGCGCACGTGCCGCTAAAGGGCCATGGAGTGTCCGACATCTTTTTCCACTATTTAGAGCGGAAGCCGAACTGAGGAGAAAAGGCACTGGCTTGTAGTAGTAGGGCAGTGCTGTGTCCGCCCTTTTGGGCCATCGCAACACGGCACTACAGCCGTGCACGCGCCGAAGTAGGGCTATGGACTGTCCGCCATTTTTTGCCACTAATTAGAGTGGAAGCCGAACTGAAGAGTAAAGGCACAGGCGTGTAGTAGTAGGACAGTGTATAGTCCGATATTTTGGGCCACCGCAACGCGGCACTACAGCCGTGCACGTGCCGAAATAGGGCCGGGGAGTGTTCGCCATCTTTGGCCACGGATTAGAGCGGAAGCTCAACTGAGGAGAAAAAGCACAGGCGTTTCGTTGTAGGGCAGTGTAGAGTCCATTATTTTGGGGCACCGCAACGCGACACTACAGTCGCGGACGAGCTGCTGTAGGGCTATGGAGTGTCCGCCATCTTTGGCCACTGATTAGAGCGGAAGCTCATCTGAGGAGTAAAGCCACAGGCGTGTCGTTGTAGGGCAGTGTAGAGTCCGCCATTTAGGGGCACCGCAACGTGGCACTACAGCCGCAGACGTGCCGCAGTAGGGCCATGGAGGGTCCGCCATATTTGGCCTCTGATTTAAGCGGAAGCGCAACTGAGAACTTAAGTCTTTGGTAGAGTCTAGTAGGGCAGTGTAGTGTCCGCCATTTCGGGCCACCGCAACGCGGCACAACAGCCTATTACGTGCCGCAGTAGGGCCGTGGAGTGTCCTCCATTTTTGGCCACTGATTAGAGCGGAAGCCGAACTGAGGAGTAAAGGCACTGGCGTGTCGTAGTCGGACAGTGTTGCGTCCGACATGTTGGGCCACTGCAACGCGGCACTTCAGCCGTGCAAGTGCCGCATTAGGGCCGGGGAGTGTTCGCCATCGTTGGTCCCGGATAAGAGCGGAAGCCCTGATGAGGAGTAAAGGCACTGGCGTGTCGTAGTAGGGCAGTGTAGAGTCCTCCATTTTGGGGCAACGCAACGCGACACTACAGCCTCGGACGTGCCGCAGTAGGGCTACAGACTGTCCGCCATCTTTGGCCATTAATTAGAGCGGAAGCCGAACTGAGGAGTAAAGGCACTGACGTGTAGTAGTAGGGCAGTGAAGAGTCCTATATTTTGTTCCACCGGAACGGGGCAATAAAGCCACGCACGTGTCGCAGTAGGGCCGTGGAGTGTTCGCCATCTTTGGCCACTGATTAGAGCGTAAGCCGAACTGTGGAGTAAAGGCACTGGCGTGTCGTAGTCGGGCAGAGTGGAGTACGCCATTTTGGGCCACTACAACGCGGCACTTTAGCATCGCACGTGCCGCTGAAGGGCCATGGAGTGTCCGACATATTTTTCCATTAGTTAGAGTGGAAGCAGAACTGAGGAGAAAAGGCACTGGCGTGTAGTAGTAGGGCAGTGTAGTATCCAGTCATTTTGGCCACCACTACGCAGCACTACAGCCGCGGACGTGCCGCAGTAGGGCTATAGACTGTCCGCCATCTTTAGCCACTGATTTAAGCGGAAGCCCTACTGAGGAGTAAAGGAACAGGCGTGTCGTAGTAGGGCAGTGTAGAATCCGATATTTTGGGCCATCGCAACACGGCACTATTGCCGTGCACGTGCCGCATTAGGGCCGGGGAGTGTTCATCATCTTTGGACACGGATTAGAGCGGAAGCCCAACTGAGGAGTAAAGCCACAGGCGTGTCGTAGTCGGGCAGTGTTGCGTCCGACATGTTGGGCCGCAGCAACGCTGCACTACAGCTTACACGTGCCGCTGAAGGGCCATGGAATGTCCGCCATCTTTTTCCATTAGTTAGATTGGAAGCCGAACTGAGGAGAAAAGGCTCTGGCGTGTAGTAGTAGGGCAGTGTAGTATCCTGCCATTTTGGCCACCACTGCTCAGCACTACAGCCGCGGACGTGCCGCAGTAGGGCTATAGACTGTCCGCCATCTTTAGCCACTGATTTAAGCGGATGCCCAACTGAGGAGTAAAGGAACAGGCGTGTCGCAGTAGGGCAGTGTAGAGTCCGCTATTTTGGGGCACCGCAACACGGCACTACAGCCGCGGACGTGCCGCAGTAGGACTATGGAGTGTCCACCATCTTTGGCCACTGATTAGAGCTGAAGCTCATCTGAGGAGTAAAGCCACTGGCGTGTCGTAGTCGGGCAGTGTTGCGTCCGACATGTTGGGCCGCAGCAACGCGGCACTACAGCCGTGCAAGTGCCGCATTAGGGCCGTGGAGTGTCCGCCATCTTTGGCCACTGATTAGAGCGGAAGCCGAACTGTGGAGTAAAGGCACTGGCGTGTCGTAGTCGGGCAGTGTAGAGTACGCCATTTTGGACCACTGCAACGCGACACTTTAGCAGCGCACATGCCGCTGAAGGGCCATGGAGTGCCCGACATCTTTTTCCATTAGTTAGAGTGGAAGCAGAACTGAGGAGAAAATGCACTGGCGTGTAGTAGTAGGGCAGTGTAGTATCCTGTCATTTTGGCCACAGCTACGCAGCACTACAGCCGCGGACGTGCCGCAGTAGGGCTATAGACTGTCCGCCATCTTTAGCCACTGATTTAAGCGGAAGCCCTACTGAGGAGTAAAGGAAATGGCGTGTCGTAGTAGGGCAGTGTAGAGTCCGATATTTTGGGGCAACGCAACGCGACACTACAGCCGCGCGCTTGCCGCAGTAGGGCCATGGTGGGTCCGCCATATTTGGCCTCTGATTTAAGCGGAAGCGCAACTGAGAACTTAAGATTTGGTAGAGTCTAGTAGGGCAGTGTAGTGTCCGCCATTTCGGGCCACCGCAACGCGGCACAACAGCCTATTACGTGCCGCAGTAGGGCCGTGGAGTGTCCGCCATTTTTGGCCACTGATTAGAGCGGAAGCCGAACTGAGGAGTAAAGGCACTGGCGTGTCGTAGTAAGACAGTGTTGCGTCCGACATGTTGGGCCACTGCAACGCGGTACTTCAGCA
This sequence comes from Parasteatoda tepidariorum, assembly GCF_982258835.1. Taxonomy (NCBI): domain Eukaryota; kingdom Metazoa; phylum Arthropoda; class Arachnida; order Araneae; family Theridiidae; genus Parasteatoda; species Parasteatoda tepidariorum. Next base: position 284,646 of record NW_028257401.1, on the reverse strand, counting down.
GCGCACGTCCGCCGAAGTTCCATGGAGTGTCCGACATCTTTTTCCACTATTTAGAGCGGAAGCAGATCTGAGGAGAAAAGGCACTGGCGTGTAGTAGTAGGGCAGTGTAGAGTCCGATATTTTGGGATATCGCAACACGGCACTACTGCCGTGCACGTGCCGCATTATGGCCGGGGAGTGTTCGCCATCTTTGGACACGGATTAGAGCGGAAGCCCAACTGAGGAGTAAAGCCACAGGCGTGTCGTAGTCGGGCAGTGTTGCGTCCGACATGTTAGGCCGCGCTACGTGGCGCTACAGGTTACACGTGCCGCTGAAGGGCCATGGAGTGTCCGCCATCTTTTTCCATTAGTTAGATTGGAAGCCGAACTGAGGAGAAAAGGCACTGGCGTGTAGTAGTAGGGCAGTGTAGTATCCTGCCATTTTGGCCACCACTGCTCAGCACTACAGCTGCGGACGTGCCGCAGTAGGGCTATAGACTGTCCGCCATCTTTAGCCACTGATTTAAGCGGAACCCCAACTGAGGAATAAAGGAACAGGTGTGTCGCAGTAGGGCAGTGTAGAGTCCGCTATTTTGGGGCACCGCAACACGGCACTTCAGCCGCGGACGTGCCGCAGTAGGGCTATGGAATGTCCGCCATCTTTGGTAATGGATAAGAGCGGAAGCTCAACTGCGGAGTAAAGGCACAGGCGTGTCGTAGTAGGGCAGTGTAGAGTCCGATATTTTGGGGCAACGCAACGCGGCAATAAAGCCGCGCACGTGCCGAAGAAGGGCAACGGAGGGTCCGCCATATTTGGCCACAGATTAAAGCGGAAGCGCAACTGAGAACATGTCTTTGGTAGAGTCTAGCAGGACAGTGTTGTGTCCGCCATTTTGGGCCACCGCAACGCGGCCCTACAGCCACGCACGTGCCACAGTTGGGCCGTGGAGTATCCGCCATCTTTGGCCACGGATTGTAGTGGAAGCTTAACTGAGGAGTAAAGGCACTCGCGTGTCACAGTAAGGCAGTGTAGAGTCCGCCATTTTTGGGCACTGCAACGCGACACTACAGTCGCGGACGTGCCGCAGTAGGGCTATAGACTGTCCGCCATCTTTAGCCACTGATTAGAGCATAAGCCGAACTGAGGAGTAAAGGCACGGGCGTATCGTAGTCGGGCAGTGTAGCGTCCGACTTGTTGGGCCACTGCAACGCGGCACTACAGCCGTGCACGTGCCGCAGTAGCTCCGGGGAGCGTTCGCCATCTTTGGAAACTGATTTGAGCTGAATCCCAACTGAGCAGTAAAGGCACTGGCATGTCGTAGTAAGGTAGTGTAGAGTCCGACATTTTGGGCCACTGCAACGTGGCACTACAGCCACGCACGTGCCGCAGAAGGGCCGTGGAGTGTCCGCCATCTTTATCCACTGATTAGAGCGGAATCCCAACTGAGGAGTAAAGGCACTGGCGTGCCGTAGTAAGCCAGTGTAGAGTCCGACATTTTGGGCCACTGCAACGTGGCACTACAGCCACACACGTGCCGCAGTATGGCAATAGACCGTCCGCCATCGTTAGACACTGATTAGAGCAGAAGCCGAACTGAGGAGTAAAGGCACAGGCGTGTCGTAGTCGGGCAGTGTAGCGTCCGACATGTTGGGCCACCGCAACGCGGCAATAAAGCCACGCACGTGCCGCAGAAGGGCAATGGAGGGTCCGCCATATTTGGCTATAGATTAAAGCGGAAGCGCAACCGAGAACTTAAGTTTATGGTACAGTCTAGTAGGGTAGTGTTGTGTCCACCATTTTGGGCCACCGCAACGCAGCACTACAGCCACGCGCGCGCCGAAGTAGTGCCGGGGAGTGTTCGCCATCTTTGGTCCCGGATAAGAGCGGAAGCGCTGCTGAGGAGTAAAGGCAATGGCGTGTCGTAGTAGGGCAGTGAAGTGTCCGCCACTTTGGGGCACCGCAACGCGGTACTACAGCCGCGGACGTGCCGCAGAAGGTCTATAGACTATTCGCCATCTTTGGCCACTGATTTGAGCGGAAGTCGATTTAAGGAGTAAAGGCACTAACGTGTCGTCTTAGGGCAGTGTAGAGTCCGATATTTTGGGGCAACACTACGTGGCACTTCAGCAGCGCACGTGCCGCTGAAGGGCCATGGAGTGTCCGCCATCTTTGGCCACTGATTAGAGCGGAAGCCGAACTGTGGAGTAAAGGCACTGGCGTGTCGTAGTCGGGCAGTGTGGAGTACGCCATTTTGGGCCACTGCAACGCGGCACTTTAGCAGCGCACGTGCCGCTGAAGGGCCATGGAGTGTCCGACATCTTTTTCCATTAGTTAGAGTGGAAGCAGAACTGAGGAGAAAAGGCACTGGCGTGTAGTAGTATGGCAGTGTAGTATCCTGTCATTTTGGCCACCACTACGCAGCACTACAGCCGCGCGCTTGCCGCATTAGGGCCGGGGAGTGTTCATCATCTTTGGACACGGATTAGAGCGGAAGCCCAACTGAGGAGTAAAGCCACAGGCGTGTCGTAGTCGGGCAGTGTTGCGTCCGACATGTTGGGCAGCAGCAACGCGGCACTACAGCTTACACGTGCCGCTGAAGGGCCATGGAGTGTCCGCTATCTTTTTCCATTAGTTAGATTGGAAGCCGAACTGAGGAGAAAAGGCACTGGCGTGTAGTAGTAGGGCAGTGTAGTATCCTGCCATTTTGGCCACCACTGCTCAGCACTACAGCCGCGGACGTGCCGCAGTAGGGCTATAGACTGTCCGCCATCTTTAGCCACTGATTTAAGCGGATGCTCAACTGAGGAGTAAAGGAACAGCCGTGTCGCAGTAGGGCAGTGTAGAGTCCGCTATTTTGGGGCACCGCAACACGGCACAACAGCCGCGGACGTGCCGCAGTAGGACTATGGAGTGTCCACCATCTTTGGCCACTGATTAGAGCGGAAGCTCATCTGAGGAGTAAAGCCACTGGCGTGTCGTAGTAGGGCAGAGAAGAGTCCTCCATTTAGGGGCACCGCAACGCGGCACTACAGCCGCAGACGTGCCGCAGTAGGGCCACGGAGGGTCCGCCATATTAGGCCACTGATTTAAGCGGAAGCGCAACTGAGAACTTAAGTCTTTGGTAGAGTCTAGTAGGGCAGTGTAGAGTCCGACATTTTGGGGCACCGCATCGCGGCACTACAGCCGCGGACGTGCTGCAGTAGGGCCATGGAGGGTCCTCCATATTTGGCCACTGATTTAAGCGAAAGCCCAACTGAGGAGTAAAGGAACAGGCGTGTCGTAGTAGGGCAGTGAAGTGTCCGCCATTTTGGGGCACCGCAACGCGGCACTACAGCCGCGGACGTGCCGCAGAAGGTCTATAGACTATTCGCCATCTTTGGCCACTGATTTGAGCGGAAGTCGATTTAAGGAGTAAAGGCACTAACGTGTCGTCTTAGGGCAGTGTAGAGTCCGATATTTTGGGGCAACACTACGTGGCACTTCAGCAGCGCACGTGCCGCTGAAGGGCCATGGAGTGTCCGCCATCTTTGGCCACTGATTAGAGCGGAAGCCGAACTGTGGATTAAAGGCACTGGCGTGTCGTAGTCGGACAGTGTTGCGTCCGACATGTTGGGCCACTGCAACGCGGCACTTCAGCAGCGCACGTGCCGCTAAAGGGCCATGGAGTGTCCGACATCTTTTTCCACTATTTAGAGCGGAAGCCGATCTGAGGAGAAAAGGCACTGGCTTGTAGTAGTAGGGCAGTGCTGTGTCCGCCCTTTTGGGCCATCGCAACACGGCACTACAGCCGTGCACGCTCCGAAGTAGGACCGTGGAGTGTCCGCCATTTTTTGCCACTAATTAGAGTGGAAGCCGAACTGAAGAGTAAAGGCACTGGCGTGTCGTAGTAAGACAGTGTTGCGTCCGACATGTTGGGCCACTGCAACGCGGTACTTCAGCAGCGCACGTCCGCCGAAGTTCCATGGAGTGTCCGACATCTTTTTCCACTATTTAGAGCGGAAGCAGATCTGAGGAGAAAAGGCACTGGCGTGTAGTAGTAGGGCAGTGTAGAGTCCGATATTTTGGGATATCGCAACACGGCACTACTGCCGTGCACGTGCCGCATTATGGCCGGGGAGTGTTCGCCATCTTTGGACACGGATTAGAGCGGAAGCCCAACTGAGGAGTAAAGCCACAGGCGTGTCGTAGTCGGGCAGTGTTGCGTCCGACATGTTAGGCCGCGCTACGTGGCGCTACAGCTTACACGTGCCGCTGAAGGGCCATGGAGTGTCCGCCATCTTTTTCCATTAGTTAGATTGGAAGCCGAACTGAGGAGAAAAGGCACTGGCGTGTAGTAGTAGGGCAGTGTAGTATCCTGCCATTTTGGCCACCACTGCTCAGCACTACAGCTGCGGACGTGCCGCAGTAGGGCTATAGACTGTCCGCCATCTTTTGCCACTGATTTAAGCGGAAGCCCAACTGAGGAATAAAGGAACAGGTGTGTCGCAGTAGGGCAGTGTAGAGTCCGCTATTTTGGGGCACCGCAACACGGCACTTCAGCCGCGGACGTGCCGCAGTAGGGCTATGGAATGTCCGCCATCTTTGGTAATGGATAAGAGCGGAAGCTCAACTGAGGAGTAAAGGCACAGGCGTGTCGTAGTAGGGCAGTGTAGAGTCCGCCATTTTAGAGAACCGCAACGCGACACTACAGCCGCGGACGTGACGCAGTAGGGCTATAGACTGTCCGCCATCTTTGGCCATTAATTAGAGCGGAAGCCGAACTGAGGAGTAAAGGCACTGACGTGTAGTAGTAGGGCAGTGTAGATTCCGATATTTTGGGGAACGCAACGCGGCAATAAAGCCGCGGACGTGCCGCAGTAGGGCTATAGACTGTCCGCCATCTTTGGCCATTAATTAGAGCGGAAGCTGAACTGAGGAGTAAAGGCACTGACGTGTAGTAGTAGGGCAGTGTAGATTCCGATATTTTGGGGCACCGCAACGCGGCACTACAGCCGCGGACGTGCCGCAGAAGGTCTATAGACTATTCGTCATCTTTGGCCACTGATTTGAGCGGAAGTCGATTTAAAGAGTAAAGGCACTAACGTGTCGTCTTAGGGCAGTGTAGAGTCCGATATTTTGGGGCAACACTACGTGGCACTTCAGCAGCGCACGTGCCGCTGAAGGGCCATGGAGTGTCCGCCATCTTTGGCCACTGATTAGAGCGGAAGCCGAACTGTGGAGTAAAGGCACTGGCGTGTCGTAGTCGGGCAGTGTGGAGTACGCCATTTTGGGCCACTGCAACGCGGCACTTTAGCAGCGCACGTGCCGCTGAAGGGCCATGGAGTGTCCGACATCTTTTTCCATTAGTTAGAGTGGAAGCAGAACTGAGGAGAAAAGGCACTGGCGTGTAGTAGTATGGCAGTGTAGTATCCTGTCATTTTGGCCACCACTACGCAGCACTACAGCCGCGCGCTTGCCGCAGTAGGGTCAAGAAGGGGCCGCCATATTTGGGGGCTGATTAAAGCGGAAGCGCAATTGAGAACTTAAGTCTTTGGTAGAGTCTAGAAGGGCAGTGCAGTGTCCGCCCTTTTGGGCCACCGCAACGCGGCACTACAGCCACGCACGTGCAGCAGTAGGGCCGTGGAGTGTCCGCCATTTTTGACCATTGATTCGAGCGGAAGCCGAACTGAGGAGTAAAGGCACTGGCGTGTCGTAGTCGGACAGTGTTGCGTCCGACATGTTGGGCCACTGCAACGCGGCACTTCAGCAGCGCACGTGCCGCTAAAGGGCCATGGAGTGTCCGACATCTTTTTCCACTATTTAGAGCGGAAGCCGATCTGAGGAGAAAAGGCACTGGCTTGTAGTAGTAGGGCAGTGCTGTGTCCGCCCTTTTGGGCCATCGCAACACGGCACTACAGCCGTGCACGCGCCGAAGTAGGGCTATGGACTGTCCGCCATTTTTTGCCACTAATTAGAGTGGAAGCCGAACTGAAGAGTAAAGGCACAGGCGTGTAGTAGTAGGACAGTGTATAGTCCGATATTTTGGGCCACCGCAACGCGGCACTACAGCCGTGCACGTGCCGAAATAGGGCCGGGGAGTGTTCGCCATCTTAAGGCACGGATTAGAGCGGAAGCTCAACTGAGGAGAAAAAGCACAGGCGTTTCGTTGTAGGGCAGTGTAGAGTCCATTATTTTGGGGCACCGCAACGCGACACTACAGTCGCGGACGAGCTGCTGTAGGGCTATGGAGTGTCCGCCATCTTTGGCCACTGATTAGAGCGGAAGCTCATCTGAGGAGTAAAGCCACATGCGTGTCGTTGTAGGGCAGTGTAGAGTCCGCCATTTAGGGGCACCGCAACGTGGCACTACAGCCGCAGACGTGCCGCAGTAGGGCTATAGACTGTCCGCCATCTTTAGCCACTGATTTAAGCGGAAGCCCTACTGAGGAGTAAAGGAACAGGCGTGTCGTAGTAGGGCAGTGTAGAGTCCGATATTTTGGGGCAACGCAACGCGACACTACAGCCGCGCGCTTGCCGCAGTAGGGCCATGGAGGGTCCGCCATATTTGGCCTCTGATTTAAGCGGAAGCGCAACTGAGAACTTAAGTCTTTGGTAGAGTCTAGTAGGGCAGTGTAGTGTCCGCCATTTCGGGCCACCGCAACGCGGCACAACAGCCTATTACGTGCCGCAGTAGGGCCGTGGAGTGTCCTCCATTTTTGGCCACTGATTAGAGCGGAAGCCGAACTGAGGAGTAAAGGCACTGGCGTGTCGTAGTCGGACAGTGTTGCGTCCGACATGTTGGGCCACTGCAACGCGGCACTTCAGCCGTGCAAGTGCCGCATTAGGGCCGGTGAGTGTTCGCCATCTTTGGTCCCGGATAAGAGCGGAAGCCCTGATGAGGAGTAAAGGCACTGGCGTGTCGTAGTAGGGCAGTGTAGAGTCCTCCATTTTGGGGCAACGCAACGTGACACTACAGCCTCGGACGTGCCGCAGTAGGGCTATAGACTGTCCGCCATCTTTGGCCATTAATTAGAGCGGAAGCCGAACTGAGGAGTAAAGGCACTGACGTGTAGTAGTAGGGCAGTGAAGAGTCCTATATTTTGTTCCACCGGAACGGGGCAATAAAGCCACGCACGTGTCGCAGTAGGGCCGTGGAGTGTTCGCCATCTTTGGCCACTGATTAGAGCGTAAGCCGAACTGTGGAGTAAAGGCACTGGCGTGTCGTAGTCGGGCTGAGTGGAGTACGCCATTTTGGGCCACTACAACGCGGCACTTTAGCAGCGCACGTGCCGCTGAAGGGCCATGGAATGTCCGCCATCTTTTTCCATTAGTTAGATTGGAAGCCGAACTGAGGAGAAAAGGCACTGGCGTGTAGTAGTAGGGCAGTGTAGTATCCTGCCATTTTGGCCACCACTGCTCAGCACTACAGCCGCGGACGTGCCGCAGTAGGGCTATAGACTGTCCGCCATCTTTAGCCACTGATTTAAGCGGATGCCCAACTGAGGAGTAAAGGAACAGGCGTGCCGCAGTAGGGCAGTGTAGAGTCCGCTATTTTGGGGCACCGCAACACGGCACTACAGCCGCGGACGTGCCGCAGTAGGACTATGGAGTGTCCACCATCTTTGGCCACTGATTAGAGCGGAAGCTCATCTGAGGAGTAAAGCCACTGGCGTGTCGTAGTCGGGCACAGTTGCGTCCGACATGTTGGGCCGCAGCAACGCGGCACTACAGCCGTGCAAGTGCCGCATTAGGGCCGTGGAGTGTCCGCCATCTTTGGCCACTGATTAGAGTGGAAGCCGAACTGTGGAGTAAAGGCACTGGCGTGTCGTAGTCGGGCAGTGTAGAGTACGCCATTTTGGACCACTGCAACGCGACACTTTAGCAGCGCACGTGCCGCTGAAGGGCCATGGAGTGCCCGACATCTTTTTCCATTAGTTAGAGTGGAAGCAGAACTGAGGAGAAAATGCACTGGCGTGTAGTAGTAGGGCAGTGTAGTATCCTGTCATTTTGGCCACCACTACGCAGCACTACAGCCGCGGACGTGCCGCAGTAGGGCTATAGACTGTCCGCCATCTTTAGCCACTGATTTAAGCGGAAGCCCTACTGAGGAGTAAAGGAACAGGCGTGTCGTAGTAGGGCAGTGTAGAATCCGATATTTTGGGCCATCGCAACACGGCACTATTGCCGTGCACGTGCCGCATTAGGGCCGGGGAGTGTTCATCATCTTTGGACACGGATTAGAGCGGAAGCCCAACTGAGGAGTAAAGCCACAGGCGTGTCGTAGTCGGGCAGTGTTGCGTCCGACATGTTGGGCCGCAGCAACGCGGCACTACAGCTTACACGTGCCGCTGAAGGGCCATGGAATGTCCGCCATCTTTTTCCATTAGTTAGATTGGAAGCCGAACTGAGGAGAAAAGGCACTGGCGTGTAGTAGTAGGGCAGTGTAGTATCCTGCCATTTTGGCCACCACTGCTCAGCACTACAGCCGCGGACGTGCCGCAGTAGGGCTATAGACTGTCCGCCATCTTTAGCCACTGATTTAAGCGGATGCCCAACTGAGGAGTAAAGGAACAGGCGTGCCGCAGTAGGGCAGTGTAGAGTCCGCTATTTTGGGGCACCGCAACACGGCACTACAGCCGCGGACGTGCCGCAGTAGGACTATGGAGTGTCCACCATCTTTGGCCACTGATTAGAGCGGAAGCTCATCTGAGGAGTAAAGCCACTGGCGTGTCGTAGTCGGGCACAGTTGCGTCCGACATGTTGGGCCGCAGCAACGCGGCACTACAGCCGTGCAAGTGCCGCATTAGGGCCGTGGAGTGTCCGCCATCTTTGGCCACTGATTAGAGTGGAAGCCGAACTGTGGAGTAAAGGCACTGGCGTGTCGTAGTCGGGCAGTGTAGAGTACGCCATTTTGGACCACTGCAACGCGACACTTTAGCAGCGCACGTGCCGCTGAAGGGCCATGGAGTGCCCGACATCTTTTTCCATTAGTTAGAGTGGAAGCAGAACTGAGGAGAAAATGCACTGGCGTGTAGTAGTAGGGCAGTGTAGTATCCTGTCATTTTGGCCACAGCTACGCAGCACTACAGCCGCGGACGTGCCGCAGTAGGGCTATAGACTGTCCGCCATCTTTAGCCACTGATTTAATCGGAAGCCCTACTGAGGAGTAAAGGAAATGGCGTGTCGTAGTAGGGCAGTGTAGAGTCCGATATTTTGGGGCAACGCAACGCGACACAACAGCCTATTACGTGCCGCAGTAGGGCCGTGGAGTTTCCGCCATTTTTGGCCACTGATTAGAGCGGAAGCCGAACTGAGGAGTAAAGGCACTGGCGTGTCGTAGTCGGACAGTGTTGCGTCCGACATGTTGGGCCACTGCAACGCGGCACTTCAGCAGCGCACGTCCGCCGAAGGGCCATGGAGTGTCCGACATCTTTTTCCACTATTTAGAGCGGAAGCAGATCTGAGGAGAAAAGGCACTGGCGTGTAGTAGTAGGGCAGTGTAGAGTCCGATATTTTGGGATATCGCAACACGGCACTACTGCCGTGCACGTGCCGCATTATGGCCGGGGAGTGTTCGCCATCTTTGGACACGGATTAGAGCGGAAGCCCAACTGAGGAGTAAAGCCACAGGCGTGTCGTAGTCGGGCAGTGTTGCGTCCGACATGTTAGGCCGCGCTACGTGGCGCTACAGCTTACACGTGCCGCTGAAGGGCCATGGAGTGTCCGCCATCTTTTTCCATTAGTTAGATTGGAAGCCGAACTGAGGAGAAAAGGCACTGGCGTGTAGTAGTAGGGCAGTGTAGTATCCTGCCATTTTGGCCACCACTGCTCAGCACTACAGCTGCGGACGTGCCGCAGTAGGGCTATAGACTGTCCGCCATCTTTAGCCACTGATTTAAGCGGAAGCCCAACTGAGGAATAAAGGAACAGGTGTGTCGCAGTAGGGCAGTGTAGAGTCCGCTATTTTGGGGCACCGCAACACGGCACTTCAGCCGCGGACGTGCCGCAGTAGGGCTATGGAATGTCCGCCATCTTTGGTAATGGATAAGAGCGGAAGCTCAACTGAGGAGTAAAGGCACAGGCGTGTCGTAGTAGGGCAGTGTAGAGTCCGCCATTTTAGAGAACCGCAACGCGACACTACAGCCGCGGACGTGACGCAGTAGGGCTATAGACTGTCCGCCATCTTTGGCCATTAATTAGAGCGGAAGCCGAACTGAGGAGTAAAGGCACTGCCGTGTAGTAGTAGGGCAGTGTAGAGTCCGATATTTTGGGGCAACGGGACGCGGCAATAAAGCCGCGCACGTGCCGAAGAAGGGCAACGGAGGGTCCGCCATATTTAGCCACAGATTAAAACGGAAGCGCAACTGAGAACATGTCTTTGGTAGAGTCTAGCAGGACAGTGTTGTGTCCGCCATTTAGGGCCACCGCAACGCGGCCCTACAGCCACGCACGTGCCACAGTTGGGCCGTGGAGTATCCGCCATCTTTGGCCACGGATTGTAGTGGAAGCTTAACTGAGGAGTAAATGCACTCGCGTGTCACAGTAAGGCAGTGTAGAGTCCGCCATTTTTGGGCACTGCAACGCGACACTACAGTCGCGGACGTGCTGCAGTAGGGCTATAGACTGTCCGCCATCTTTAGCCACTGATTAGAGCATAAGCCGAACTGAGGAGTAAAGGCACGGGCGTATCGTAGTCGGGCAGTGTAGCGTCCGACTTGTTGGGCCACTGCAACGCGGCACTACAGCCGTGCACGTGCCGCAGTAGCTCCGGGGAGCGTTCGCCATCTTTGGAAACTGATTTGAGCTGAATCCCAACTGAGCAGTAAAGGCACTGGCATGTCGTAGTAAGGTAGTGTAGAGTCCGACATTTTGGGCCACTGCAACGTGGCACTACAGCCACGCACGTGCCGCAGAAGGGCCGTGGAGTGTCCGCCATCTTTATCCACTGATTAGAGCGGAATCCCAACTGAGGAGTAAAGGCACTGGCGTGCCGTAGTAAGCCAGTGTAGAGTCCGACATTTTGGGCCACTGCAACGTGGCACTACAGCCAAACACGTGCCGCAGTAGGGCAATAGACCGTCCACCATCGTTAGACACTGATTAGAGCAGAAGCCGAACTGAGGAGTAAAGGCACATCCGTGTCGTAGTTGGGCAGTGTAGCGTCCGACATGTTGGGCCACCGCAACGCGGCAGTAAAGCCACGCACGTGCCGCAGAAGGGCCATGGAGGGTCCGCCATATTTGGCTATAGATTAAAGCGGAAGCGCAACTGAGAACTTAAGTTTATGGTACAGTCTAGTAGGGTAGTGTTGTGTCCACCATTTTGGGCCACCGCAACGCAGCACTACAGCCACGCGCGCGCCGAAGTAGTGCCGGGGAGTGTTCGCCATCTTTGGTCCCGGATAAGAGCGGAAGCCCTGCTGAGGAGTAAAGGCAATGGCGTGTCGTAGTAGGGCAGTGAAGTGTCCGCCATTTTGGGGCACCGCAACGCGGCACTACAGCCGCGGACGTGCCGCAGAAGGTCTATAGACTATTCGCCATCTTTGGCCACTGATTTGAGCGGAAGTCGATTTAAGGAGTAAAGGCACTAACGTGTCGTCTTAGGGCAGTGTAGAGTCCGATATTTTGGGGCAACACTACGTGGCACTTCAGCAGCGCACGTGCCGCTGAAGGGCCATGGAGTGTCCGCCATCTTTGGCCACTGATTAGAGCGGAAGCCGAACTGTGGAGTAAAGGCACTGGCGTGTCGTAGTCGGGCAGTGTGGAGTACGCCATTTTGGGCCACTGCAACGCGGCACTTTAGCAGCGCACGTGCCGCTGAAGGGCCATGGAGTTTCCGACATCTTTTTCCATTAGTTAGAGTGGAAGCAGAACTGAGGAGAAAAGGCACTGGCGTGTAGTAGTATGGCAGTGTAGTATCCTGTCATTTTGGCCACCACTACGCAGCACTACAGCCGCGCGCTTGCCGCATTCGGGTCAAGAAGGTGCCGCCATATTTGGGAGCTGATTAAAGCGGAAGCCCAACTGAGGAATAAAGGAACAGGTGTGTCGCAGTAGGGCAGTGTAGAGTCCGCTATTTTGGGGCACCGCAACACGGCACTTCAGCCGCGGACGTGCCGCAGTAGGGCTATGGAATGTCCGCCATCTTTGGCCACGGATTGTAGTGGAAGCTTAACTGAGGAGTAAAGGCACTCGCGTGTCACAGTAAGGCAGTGTAGAGTCCGCCATTTTTGGGCACTGCAACGCGACACTACAGTCGCGGACGTGCCGCAGTAGGGCTATAGACTGTTCGCCATCTTTGGCCATTAATTAGAGCGGAAGCCGAACTGAGGAGTAAAGGCACTGACGTGTAGTAGTAGGGCAGAGTGGAGTACGCCATTTTGGGCCACTACAACGCGGCACTTTAGCAGCGCACTTGCCGCTGAAGGGCCATGGAGTGTCCGACATCTTTTTCCATTAGTTAGAGTGGAAGCAGAACTGAGGAGAAAAGGCACTGGCGTGTAGTAGTAGGGCAGTGTAGTATCCAGTCATTTTGGCCACCACTACGCAGCACTACAGACGCGGACGTGCCGCAGTAGGGCTATAGACTGTCCGCCATCTTTAGCCACTGATTTAAGCGGAAGCCCTACTGAGGAGTAAAGGAACAGGCGTGTCGTAGTAGGGCAGTGTAGAGTCCGATATTTTGGGCCATCGCAACACGGCACTACTGCCGTGCACGTGCCGCATTAGGGCCGGGGAGTGTTCATCATCTTTGGACACGGATTAGAGCGGAAGCCCACTTGAGGAGTAAAGCCACAGGCGTGTCGTAGTCGGGCAGTGTTGCGTCCGACATGTTGGGCCGCAGCAACGCGGCACTACAGCTTACACGTGCCGCTGAAGGGCCATGGAATTTCCGCCATCTTTTTCCATTAGTTAGATTGGAAGCCGAACTGAGGAGAAAAGGCACTGGCGTGTAGTAGTAGGGCAGTGTAGTATCCTGCCATTTTGGCCACCACTGCTCAGCACTACAGCCGCGGACGTGCCGCAGTAGGGCTATAGACTGTCCGCCATCTTTAGCCACTGATTTAAGCGGATGCCCAACTGAGGAGTAAAGGAACAGGCGTGTCGCAGTAGGGCAGTGTAGAGTCCGCTATTTTGGGGCACCGCAACATGGCACTACAGCCGCGGACGTGCCGCAGTAGGACTATGGAGTGTCCACCATCTTTGGCCACTGATTAGAGCGGAAGCTCATCTGAGGAGTAAAGCCACTGGCGTGTCGTAGTCGGGCAGTGTTGCGTTCGACATGTTGGGCCGCAGCAACGCGGCACTACAGCCGTGCAAGTGCCGCATTAGGGCCGGGGAGTGTTCGCCATCTTTGGTCCCGGATAAGAGCGGAAGCCCTGCTGAGGAGTAAGGGCACTGGCGTGTCGTAGTAGGGCAGTGTAGAGTCTGCCATTTTGGGGCAACGCAACGGGGCAATAAAGCCACGCACGTGTCGCAGTAGGGCTGTGGAGTGTCCGCCATCTTTGGCCACTGATTAGAGCGGAAGCCGAACTGAGGAGTAAAGGCACTGGCGTGTCGTTGTCGGGCAGTGTGGAGTACGCCATTTTGGGCCACTGCAACGCGGCACTTTAGCAGCGCACGTGCCGCTGAAGGGCCATGGAGTGTCCGACATCTTTTTCCATTAGTTAGAGTGGAAGCAGAACTGAGGAGAAAAGGCACTGGCGTGTAGTAGTATGGCAGTGTAGTATCCTGTCATTTTGGCCACCACTACGCAGCACTACAGCCGCGCGCTTGCCGCATTCGGGTCAAGAAGGTGCCGCCATATTTGGGAGCTGATTAAAGCGGAAGCCCAACTGAGGAATAAAGGAACAGGTGTGTCGCAGTAGGGCAGTGTAGAGTCCGCTATTTTGGGGCACGGATTGTAGTGGAAGCTTAACTGAGGAGTAAAGGCACTCGCGTGTCACAGTAAGGCAGTGTAGAGTCCGCCATTTTTGGGCACTGCAACGCGACACTACAGTCGCGGACGTGCCGCTGTAGGGCTATAGACTGTCCGCCATCTTTAGCCACTGATTAGAGCATAAGCCGAACTGAGGAGTAAAGGCACGGGCGTATCGTAGTCGGGCAGTGTAGCGTCCGACTTGTTGGGCCACTGCAACGCGGCACTACAGCCGTGCACGTGCCGCAGTAGCTCCGGGGAACGTTCGCCATCTTTGGAAACTGATTTGAGCTGAATCCCAACTGAGCAGTAAAGGCACTGGCATGTCGTAGTAAGGTAGTGTAGAGTCCGACATTTTGGGCCACTGCAACGTGGCACTACAGCCACGCACGTGCAGCAGAAGGGCCGTGGAGTGTCCGCCATCTTTATCCACTGATTAGAGCGGAATCCCAACTGAGGAGTAAAGGCACTGGCGTGCCGTAGTAAGCCAGTGTAGAGTCCGACATTTTGGGCCACTGCAACGTGGCACTACAGCCACACACGTGCCGCAGTAGGGCAATAGACCGTCCGCCATCGTTAGACACTGATTAGAGCAGAAGCCGAACTGAGGAGTAAAGGCACAGGCGTGTCGTAGTCGGGCAGTGTAGCGTCCGACATGTTGGGCCACCGCAACGCGGCAATAAAGCCACGCACGTGCCGCAGAAGGGCCATGGAGGGTCCGCCATATTTGGCTATAGATTAAAGCGGAAGCGCAACTGAGAACTTAAGTTTATGGTACAGTCTAGTAGGGTAGTGTTGTGTCCACCATTTTGGGCCACCGCAACGCAGCACTAGAGCCACGCGCGCGCTGAAGTAGTGCCGGGGAGTGTTCGCCATCTTTGGTCCCGGATAAGAGCGGAAGCCCTGCTGAGGAGTAAAGGCAATGGCGTGTCGTAGTAGGGCAGTGAAGTGTCCGCCATTTTGGGGCACCGCAACGCGGCACTACAGCCACGGACGTGCCGCAGAAGGTCTATAGACTATTCGCCATCTTTGGCCACTGATTTGAGCGGAAGTCGATTTAAGGAGTAAAGGCACTAACGTGTCGTCTTAGGGCAGTGTAGAGTCCGATATTTTGGGGCAACACTACGTGGCACTTCAGTAGCGCACGTGCCGCTGAAGGGCCATGGAGTGCCCGCCATCTTTGGCCACTGATTAGAGCGGAAGCCGAACTGTGGAGTAAAGGCACTGGCGTGTCGTAGTCGGGCAGTGTGGAGTACGCCATTTTGGGCCACTGCAACGCGGCACTTTAGCAGCGCACGTGCCGCTGAAGGGCCATGGAGTGTCCGACATCTTTTTCCATTAGTTAGAGTGGAAGCAGAACTGAGGAGAAAAGGCACTGGCGTGTAGTAGTATGGCAGTGTAGTATCCTGTCATTTTGGCCACCACTACGCAGCACTACAGCCGCGCGCTTGCCGCATTCGGGTCAAGAAGGTGCCGCCATATTTGGGAGCTGATTAAAGCGGAAGCGCAATTGAGAACTTAAGTCTTTGGTAGAGTCTAGAAGGGCAGTGCAGTGTCCGCCCTTTTGGGTCACCGCAACGCGGCACTACAGCCACGCACGTGCAGTAGTAGGGCCGTGGAGTGCCCGCCATTTTTGACCATTGATTCGAGCGGAAGCCGAACTGAGGAGTAAAGGCACTGGCGTGTCTTAGTCGGACAGTGTTGCGTCCGACATGTTGGGCCACTGCAACGCGGCACTTCAGCAGCGCACGTGCCGCTGAAGGGCCATGGAGTGTCCGACATCTTTTTCCACTATTTAGAGCGGAAGCCGAACTGAGGAGAAAAGGCACTGGCGTGTAGTAGTAGGGCAGTGCTGTGTCCGCCCTTTCGGGCCATCGCAACACGGCACTACAGCCGTGCACGCGCCGAAGTAGGGCTATGGACTGTCCGCCATTTTTTGCCACTAATTAGAGTGGAAGCCGAACTGAAGAGTAAAGGCACAGGCGTGTAGTAGTAGGACAGTGTATAGTCCGATATTTTGGGCCACCGCAACGCGGCACTGCAGCCGTGCACGTGCCGAAATAGGGCCGGGGAGTGTTCGCCATCTTTGGCCACGGATTAGAGCGGAAGCTCAACTGAGGAGAAAAAGCACAAGCGTTTCGTTGAAGGGCAGTGTAGAGTCCATTATTTTGGGGCACCGCAACGCGACACTACAGTCGCGGACGAGCTGCTGTAGGGCTATAGACTGTCCGCCATCTTTAGCCACTGATTTAAGCGGAAGCCCTACTGAGGAGTAAAGGAACAGGCGTGTCGTAGTAGGGCAGTGTAGAGTCCGATATTTTGGGGCAACGCAACGCGACACTACAGCCGCGCGCTTGCCGCAGTAGGGCCATGGAGGGTCCGCCATATTTGGCCTCTGATTTAAGCGGAAGCGCAACTGAGAACTTAAGTCTTTGGTAGAGTCTAGTAGGGCAGTGTAGTGTCCGCCATTTCGGGCCACCGCAACGCGGCACAACAGCCTATTACGTGCCGCAGTAGGGCCGTGGAGTGTCCTCCATTTTTGGCCACTGATTAGAGCGGAAGCCGAACTGAGGAGTAAAGGCACTGGGGCGTGTCGTAGTCGGACAGTGTTGCGTCCGACATGTTGGGCCACTGCAACGCGGCACTTCAGCCGTGCAAGTGCCGCATTAGGGCCCGGGGAGTGTTCGCCATCTTTGGTCCCGGATAAGAGCGGAAGCCCTGATGACGAGTAAAGGCACTGGCGTGTCGTAGTAGGGCAGTGTAGAGTCCTCCATTTTGGGGGACCGCAACGCGACACTACAGCCTCGGACGTGCCGCAGTAGGGCTATAGACTGTTCGCCATCTTTGGCCATTAATTAGAGCGGAAGCCGAACTGAGGAGTAAAGGCACTGACGTGTAGTAGTAGGGCAGTGAAGAGTCCTATATTTTGTTCCACCGGAACGGGGCAATAAAGCCACGCACGTGTCGCAGTAGGGCCGTGAAGTGTTCGCCATCTTTGGCCACTGATTAGAGCGTAAGCCGAACTGTGGAGTAAAGGCACTGGCGTGTCGTAGTCGGGCAGAGTGGAGTACGCCATTTTGGGCCACTACAACGCGGCACTTTAGCAGCGCACTTGCCGCTGATGGGCCGTGGAGTGTCCGACATCTTTTTCCATTAGTTAGAGTGGAAGCAGAACTGAGGAGAAAAGGCACTGGCGTGTAGTAGTAGGGCAGTGTAGTATCCAGTCATTTTGGCCACCACTACGCAGCACTACAGACGCGGACGTGCCGCAGTAGGGCTATAGACTGTCCGCCATCTTTAGCCACAGATTTAAGCGGAAGCCCTACTGAGGAGTAAAGGAACAGGCGTGTCGTAGTAGGGCAGTGTAGAGTCCGATATTTTGGGCCATCGCAACACGGCACTACTGCCGTGCACGTGCCGCATTAGGGCCGGGGAGTGTTCATCATCTTTGGACACGGATTAGAGCGGAAGCCCACTTGAGGAGTAAAGCCACAGGCGTGTCGTAGTCGGGCAGTGTTGCGTCCGACATGTTGGGCCGCAGCAACGCGGCACTACAGCTTACACGTGCCGCTGAAGGGCCATGGAATTTCCGCAATCTTTTTCCATTAGTTAGATTGGAAGCCGAACTGAGGAGAAAAGGCACTGGCGTGTAGTAGTAGGGCAGTGTAGTATCCTGCCATTTTGGCCACCACTGCTCAGCACTACAGCCGCGGACGTGCCGCAGTAGGGCTATAGACTGTCCGCCATCTTTAGCCACTGATTTAAGCGGATGCCCAACTGAGGAGTAAAGGAACAGGCGTGTCGCAGTAGGGCAGTGTAGAGTCCGCTATTTTGGGGCACCGCAACACGGCACTACAGCCGCGGACGTGCCGCAGTAGGACTATGGAGTGTCCACCATCTTTGGCCACTGATTAGAGCGGAAGCTCATCTGAGGAGTAAAGCCACTGGCGTGTCGTAGTCGGGCAGTGTTGCGTCCGACATGTTGGGCCGCAGCAACGCGGCACTACAGCCGTGCAAGTGCCGCATTAGGGCCGGGGAGTGTTCGCCATCTTTGGTCCCGGATAAGAGCGGAAGCCCTGCTGAGGAGTAAGGGCACTGGCGTGTCGTAGTAGGGCAGTGTAGAGTCTGCCATTTTGGGGCAACGCAACGGGGCAATAAAGCCACGCACGTGTCGCAGTAGGGCCGTGGAGTGTCCGCCATCTTTGGCCACTGATTAGAGCGGAAGCCGAACTGAGGAGTAAAGGCACTGGCGTGTCGTAGTCGGGCAGTGTAGAGTACGCCATTTTGGACCACTGCAACGCGACACTTTAGCAGCGCACGTGCCGCTGAAGGGCCATGGAGTGCCCGACATCTTTTTCCATTAGTTAGAGTGGAAGCAGAACTGAGGAGAAAATGCACTGGCGTGTAGTAGTAGGGCAGTGTAGTATCCTGTCATTTTGGCCACAGCTACGCAGCACTACAGCCGCGGACGTGCCGCAGTAGGGCTATAGACTGTCCGCCATCTTTAGCCACTGATTTAAGCGGAAGCCCTACTGAGGAGTAAAGGAAATGGCGTGTCGTAGTAGGGCAGTGTAGAGTCCAATATTTTGGGCCACCGCAACGCGGCACAACAGCCTATTACGTGCCGCAGTAGGGCCGTGGAGTGTCCGCCATTTTTGGCCACTGATTAGAGCGGAAGCCGAACTGAGGAGTAAAGGCACTGGCGTGTCGTAGTCGGACAGTGTTGCGTCCGACATGTTGGGCCTCTGCAACGCGGCACTTCAGCAGCGCACGTCAGCCGAAGGGCCATGGAGTGTCCGACATCTTTTTCCACTATTTAGAGCGGAAGCAGATCTGAGGAGAAAAGGCACTGGCGTGTAGTAGTAGGGCAGTGTAGAGTCCGATATTTTGGGATATCGCAACACGGCACTACTGCCGTGCACGTGCCGCATTATGGCCGGGGAGTGTTCGCCATCTTTGGACACGGATTAGAGCGGAAGCCCAACTGAGGAGTAAAGCCACAGGCGTGTCGTAGTCGGGCAGTGTTGCGTCCGACATGTTAGGCCGCGCTACGCGGCGCTACAGCTTACACGTGCCGCTGAAGGGCCATGGAGTGTCCGCCATCTTTTTCCATTAGTTAGATTGGAAGCCGAACTGAGGAGAAAAGGAACAGGCGTGTCGCAGTAGGGCAGTGTAGAGTCCGCTATTTTGGGGCACCGCAACACGGCACTACAGCCGCGGACGTGCCGCAGTAGGGCATGGAATGTCCGCCATCTTTGGTAACGGATAAGAGCAGAAGCTCAACTGAGGAGTAAAGGCACAGGCGTGTCGTAGTAGGGCAGTGTAGAGTCCGCCATTTTAGGGCACCGCAACGCGACACTACTGCCGCGGACGTGACGCAGAAGGGCTATAGACTGTCCGCCATCTTTGGCCACTAATATGAGCGGAAGCCGAACTGAAGAGTAAAGGCGCTGGCGTGTAGTAGTAGGGCAGTGTATAGTCCGACATTTTGAGCCACCGCACCGCGGCACTACAGTCGCGGACGTGCTGCTGTAGGGCTATGGAGTGTCCGCCATATTAGGCCACTGATTTAAGCGGAAGCGCAACTGAGAACTTAAGTCTCTGGTAGAGTCTAGTAGGGCAGTGTAGAGTCTGACATTTTGGGGCACCGCAACGCGGCACTACAGCCGCGGACGTGCCGCAGAAGGTCTATAGACTATTCGCCATCTTTGGCCACTGATTTGAGCGGAAGTTGAATTAAGTTGTAAAGGCACTGACGTGTCGTCGTAGGGCAGTGTAGAGTCCGATATTTTTGGCCATCGCAACATGGCACTACTGCCGTGCACGTGCCGCATTAGGGCCGGGGAGTGTTCATCATCTTTGGACACGGATTAGAGCGGAAGCCCTACTGAGGAGTAAAGCCACAGGCGTGTCGTAGTAGGGCAGTGTAGAGTCCGCCATTTTAGGGCACCGCAACGCGACACTACTGCCGCGGACGTGCCGCAGTAGGGCTATAGACTGTCCGCCATCTTTGGAAAACGGATAAGAGCGGAAGCTCAACTGAGGAGTAAAGGCACAGGCGAGTCGTAGTAGGGCAGAGTAGAGTCCGATATTTTGGGCCACCGCAACGTGACACTACAGCCGTGCATGTGCCGCGGTAAGGCTATGTATTGTCCGCCAACTTTGGCCACAAATTAGAGCGGAAGCCGAACTGAAGAGTAAAGGCACTTGCGTGTCGTGGTAGGGCAGTGTATAGTCCGACATTTTGGGCCACCGCACCGCGGCACTACAGTCGCGGACGTGCTGCTGTATGGCCATAGACTGTTCGCCATCTTTGGCCACGGAGTGGTGCGGAAGCCCAACTGAGGAGTACAGGCACTGTCGTGTCGTAGTTGGGCAGTGCAGAATCCGACATTTTGGACTACCGCAAAGCGGCACTACAGCCGCGCACGTGCCGCAGAAATGCCATAGAGTGACCGCCTTCTTTGGTCACAGATTAGATTGGAAGCCGAACTGTGGAGTAAAGGCACAGGCGTGTGGTAGTAGGGCTGGGAAGAGTCCGACATGTTGGTCCACGGAAACGCGGCGCTACAGCCATGCACGTGTCGCTGAAGGGCCATGGAGTGTCTGCCATCTTTTTCCACTATTTAGAGCGGAAGCCGAACAGAGGAGTAAAGGCACTGGTGTGTCGTAGTAGGGCAGTGTAGAGTCCGACATTTTGGGCCACCGCAACGCGGCCCTACAGTCGCGCATCTGCCGCAATAGGGCCATGGAGTGTCCGCCTTCTTTGGTCACTAATTTGAGCGGAAGTCGAAATGAGGAGTGAAGGCACTGGCGTGTAGATATAGGGCAGTGTAGTTTCCTGCCATTTTGGCCACCGCAACGCGGCACTACTGCCGTGCACGTGCAGCAGAAATGCCATAGAGTGTCCGCCTTTTTTGGTCACAGATTAGAGCGGAAGCCGAACTGAGGAGTAAAGGCACAGGCGTGTCGTAGTAGGGCAGTGTAGAGTCCGACATTTTGGGCCACCGCAACGCGGCACTACAGCCGCGGACCTGCCGCACTAGGGCCATAGACTGTTCGCCATCTTTTTCCACGGAGTGGTGCGGAAGCCCAACTTAGGAGTAAACGCACTGTCGTGTCGTAGTTGGGCAGTGCAGAATCCGACATTATGGACTACCGCAAAGCGGCACTACAGCCGCTCAGGTGCCGCAGAAATGCCATAGAGTGTCCGCCTTCTTTGGTCACAGATTAGAGCGGAAGCCGAACTGAGGAGTAAAGGCACAGGCGTGTGGTAGTAGGGCTGGGAAGAGTCCGACATGTTGGTCCACCGAAACACGGCGCTACAGCCGTGCACGTGCCGCTGAAGGGCCATGGAGTGTCTGCCATCTTTTTCCACTATTTAGAGCAAAAGCCGAACAGAGGAGTAAAGGCACTGGCGTGTAGTAGTTGGGCAGTGCAGTTTCCTGCCATTTTCGCCACTGCAACGCGGCGCTACAGCCGTGCACGTGCGGCATTAGGGGGCGGGAGTATTCGCCATCTTTGGCCACGGATTAGAGCGGAAGCCCAACTAAGGAGTAAAGACACTGGCGAGTCGTAGTAGTACAGTGTAATTTCCTGCCATTTTGGCCCCCGCAACGCGGCGCTACAGCCGTGCTCGTGCCGCTGAAGGGCCTTGGAGTGTCCGCCATCTTTTTCCACTATTTATAGCGGAAGCCGAACGAGGAGTAAAGGTACTGGTGTGTCGTAGTAGGGCAGTGTAGAGTCCGACATTTCGGGAAACCGCAACGCGGCACTACAGCATCGCATGTGCCGCAATAGGGCCATTCAGTGTCCGCCTTCTATGGTCACTAATTTGAACGGAAGTCGAACTGAGGAGTAAAGGCTAGGCGTGTAGAAATAGGGCAGTGTAGTTTCCAGCCATTTTGGCCACCGCAACGCGGCTTTACAGCCGTGCACTTGCAGCATTAGAGCTATGGAGTGTCCGCCATCTTTGGCAAATGATAGGGCGGAAGCCGACCTGAGGAATAAAGGCACTCGCGTGTCGTAGTAGGGCAGTGTAGTTTCCACCATTTTGGCCACTGCAACCTGGCACTTCAGCTACGCACAAACCGCAATAGGACCGTGGAGTGTCCGCAATCTTTGGCAACGGATTAGAGCGAAAGCCCAGCTGAGGGGTTAAGGGACTGGCGTGTCGTAGTAGGACAGCGTAGAGTCCGACAATTTGGGCAACCACAACGCGGCACTACAGCCGCGAACGTGCCGCAGTAGAGTTATGGAGTGACCGCCATCTTTGGCCACTGATTAGAGCGGAAGCCGAACTGTGGAGTAAAGGCACTGGCCTGTTGTAGTGGGAAAGTGTAGAGTCCGACAAGTTGGGCCACCGCAACGCGGTACTACAACCGTGCACGTGCCGCTGATGGGCCATGGAAGTTCCACCATCTTTTTCTACAAATTAGAGTGGATGCCGAACTGAGGAGTAAATTCACTGGCGTGTCGAAGTAGGTCTGTGTAGAGTCCACCATTTTGGTTCACCGCATCCCGGCACTACAGCCGTGCACGTGCCGCTGAAGGGCCATGGAGTGTCCGCCATCTTTTTCCACTTTTAAGAGCGGAAGCCGACCTGAGGAGTAAAGGCACTCGCGTGTCGTAGTAGGGCAGTGTAGTTTCCACCATTTTGGCCACTGCAACGCGGCACTTCAGCTACGCACAAACCGCAATAGGACCGTGGAGTGTCCGCAATCTTTGGCAACGGATTAGAGCGAAAGCCCAACTGAGGGGTTAAGGGACTGGCGTGTCGTAGTAGGACAGCGAAGTGTCCGACAATTTGGGCCACCGCAACAAGGCACTACAGCCGCCGACGTGCCGCATTAGAGCTATGGAGTGTCCGCCATCTTTGGTCAATGACTAGAGGGGAAGCGCAATTGAGAGCTTAAGTCTTTGGTAGGGTCATGAAGGGCAGTGTAGTGACCGCTATTTTGGGCCACCACAACGCGGCACTTCAGTTGCGCATGTGCCGCAGTTGGACCATGGAGTGTCCGAAATCTTTGGACAGTGATTAGAGCGGAAGCCGAACTGTGGAGTAAAGGCACTGGCTTGTCGTAGTAGGGCAGCGTAGAGTCTGACATTTTGGGCCACCGCAATGCGGCACTACAACCGCAAACGGGCCGCAGTAGAGCTATGGAGTGTCCGCCATCTTTGGCCACTGATTAGAGCGGAAGCCGAACTGTGGAGTAAAGGCACTGGCGTGTTGTAGTCGGGCAGTGTAGAGTCCACCATTTTGGTTCACCGCAGCCCGGCACAACAGCCGCGCATGTGCCGCGGAAGGGCCATGGAGAGTCCTCCATCTTTGGTCACTGATTAGGGCGGAAGCCGACCTGAGGAGTAAAGGTACAGGCGTGTCGTAGTAGGGCAGTGTAGAGTCCGACATTTTGGGCCACCGCAACGCGGCACTACAGCCGCGGACCTGCCGCACTAGGGCCATAGACTGTTCGCCTTCTTTGGCCACGGAGTGGTGCGGAAGCCCAACTGAGGAGTAAAGGCACTGTCGTGTCGTAGTTGGGCAGTGCAGAATCCGACATTTTGGACTACCGCAAAGCGGCACTACAGCCGCGCACGTGCCGCAGAAATGCCATAGAGTGTCCGCCTTCTTTGGTCACAGATTAGAGCGGAAGCCGAACTGAGGAGTAAAGGAACTGGTGTGTAGAAAAAGAGCAGGGTAGTTTCCTGCCATTTTGGCCACCACAACGCGGCACTACAGCCGTGCACGTGCTGCTGAAGGGCCATGGAGTGTCCGCCGTCTTTTTCCACTATTTAGAGTGGAAGCCGAACAGAGGAGTAAAGGCACTGGTGTGTCGTAGTAGGGCAGCGTAGAGTCTGACATTTTGGGCCACCGCAATGCGGCACTACAACCGCGAACGTGCCGCAGTAGAGCTATGGAGTGTCCGCCATCTTTGGCCACTGATTAGAGCGGAAGCCGAACTGTGGAGTAAAGGCACTGGCGTGTTGTAGTCGGGCAGTGTAGAGTCCACCATTTTGGTTCACCGCAACCCGGCACCACAGCCGAGCATGTGCCGCGGAAAGTCCATGGAGAGTCCGCCATCTTTGTTCACTGATTAGGGCGGAAGCCGACCTGAGGAGTAAAGGCACTCGCGTGTCGTAGTAGGGCAGTGTAATTTCCACCATTTTGGCCACTGCAACGCGGCACTTCAGCGACGCACAAACCGCAATAGGACCGTGGAGTGTCCGCAATCTTTGGCTACGGATTAGAGCGAAAGCCCAATTGAGGGGTTAAGGGACTGGCGTGTCGTAGTAGGACAGCGAAGAGTCCGACAATTTGGCGGACGCAACGTGGCTGTAAAGCCGCACACTTGGCGCAGTAGGGCCATGGAGGCTACGCCAACTTTGGCCACGGATTAGAGCGGAAGCGAAACTGAGGAGTGAAGGCACAGGCGTGTCGCAGTAGGGCTGTGAAGAGTCCGCCATTTTGGGGCTCCGAATCGCGGAACTACAACCGCAGACGTGCCGCAGAACGGCTATAGACTGTCCGCCATATTTTTCCACTATTTAGAGAGGAAGACGAACTGAGGAGTAATGGCACTGGCGTGTAGTAGTTGGGCAGTGTAGTTTCCTGCCATTTCCGCCACTGCAACGCGGCACTACAGCAGTGCACGTGCGGCATTAGGGGGCGGTAGTGTTCGCCATTTTTGGCCACGGATAAGAGCGGAAGCCCTACTGAGGAGTAAAGGCACTGGCGTGTCGTAGTAGGGCAGTGTAATTTCCTGCCATTTTGGCCCTCGCAACGCGGCTATAACTCCGCACACGTGCCGAAGAAGGGCCATGGAGGGTCCGCCATATTTGGCCACTGATTAGAGCGGAAGCGCTACTAAGAACTTAAGTCTTTGGTAGGGTCTCGAAGGGCAGTGTAGTGTCCACCATTTTGGGCAATCGCAACTTGGCACATTCAGCCGTGGACGTGCCGCAAAAGGGCTATAGACTGTCCGCCATCTTTGGCTCCTGATTAGAGCGGAAGCAGAACTGTGGAGTAAAAGCACTGGCGTGTTGTAGTCGGGCAGTGTAGCGACCGACAAGTTGGACAACCGCAACGCGGCACTAAAGTCGTGCACGTGCCGCAGAAGGGCCAAGGAGGGTCCGCCATCTTTGGTCACTGATTAGGGCGGAAGCCGACCTGAGGAGTAAAGACTCTCGCGTGTCGTAGTAGGGCAGAGTAGTTTCCGCCATTTTGGCCACTGCAACGCGGCACTACAGCTGCGCACAAGCCGCAATAGGGTCGTGGAGTGTCCGCAATCTTTGGCAACGGATAAGAGCGTTATCCCAAATGAGGGGTTATGGGACTGGCGTGTCGTAGTAGGGCAGCGAAGAGTTCGACAATTTGGGCTACCGCAACGCGGCACTACATCCGCGGACGTGCAGCATTAGAGCTGTGGAGTGTCCGCCTATTTTTGGCCAATGCTTAGAGTGGAAGCGCAATTGAGAACTTATGTCTTTGGTAGGGTCATGTAGGGCGGTGTAGTGTCCGCTATTTTGGGCCACCACAACGCGGCACTACAGTTGCGCATGTGCCGCAGTTGGACCATGGAGTGTCCGCCTTCTTTGGTCACAGATTAGAGCGGAAGCCCAACTGAGGAGTAAAGGCACTGGTGTGTAGAAATAGGGCAGTGTAGTTTCCTGCAATTTTGGCCACCGCAACGAGGCACTAAAGCCGTGCACGTACCGCAGAAATGCCATAGAGTGTCCGCCATATTTTCCCGCTATTTAGAGCGGAAGCCGAACTGAGGAGTAATGGCACTGGCGTGTAGTAGTTGGGCAGTGTAGTTTCCTGCCATTTTCGCCACTGCAACGCGGCACTACAGCCGTGCACGTGCAGCATTAGGGTCTTGGAGTGTTCGCCATGTTTTAGCCTGGGATTAGAGCGGAAGACCAACTGAGGAGTAAAGGCACTGGCGTGTCGTAGTAGGGCAGTGTAGAGTCCGACATTTTGGGCCACCGCAACGCGGCACTACAGCCGCGGACGTGCCACACTAGGGCTATAGACTGTTCGCCATCTTTGGCCACGGAGTGGAGCGGAAGCCCAACTGAGGAGTAAAGGCACTGTCGTGTCGCAGTTGGGCAGTGCTGAATCCGACAATTTGGGCTACCGCTACGCGGCACTACAGCCGCGCACGTGCCTCAGAAATGCTATAGAGTGTCCGCCTTCTTTGGTCAAAGATTAGAGCGGAAGTCGAACTGAGGAGTAAAGGCACAGGCGTGTGGAAGTAGGGCTGGGAAGAGTCCGACATGTTGGGCCACCGAAATGCGGCACTTCAGCCGCGCGAATGCCGCTGAAGGGCCATGGAAAGTCCGCCATATTTTTCCACTATTTAGAGCGGAAGCCGAACTGAGGAGTAAAGGCACTGGCGTGTCGTAGTAGGGCAGTGTAATTTCCTGCCATTTTGGCCCCCGCAACGCGGCTATAAAGCCGCACACGTTCCGCAGTAGGGCCATGGAGGGTCCGCCATATTTGGCCACTGATTAGAGCGGAAGCGCTACTGAGAACTTAAGTATTTGGTAGGGTCTCGAAGGGCAGTGTAGTGTCCACCATTTTGGGCAATCGCAACTTGGCACATTCAGCCGTGGACGTGCCGCATTAGAGCTATGGAGTGTCCGCCATCTTTGGCCAATGCTTAGTGTGGAAGCGAAACTGAGGTGTAAAGGCACTTTCGTGTCGTAGTAGGGCAGTGTATTTTCCTGCATTTTTGGCCCCCGCAACGTGGCGCTACAGCCGTGCACGTGTCGCTGAAGGGCCATGGAGTGTCCGCCATCTTTTTCCACTATTTAGAGCGGAAGCCGAACAGAGGAGTAATGGAACTGGCGTGTAGAAAAAGGGCAGGGTAGTTTCCCGCCATTTTGGCCACCACAACGCGGCACTACAGCCGTGCACGTGCCGCATTAGAGCCTTGGAGTGTTCGCCATTTTTTGGCCACGGATTAGAGCGGAAGACCAACTGAGGAATAAAGGCACTTTCGTGTCGTAGTAGGGCAGTGTATTTTCCTGCATTTTTGGCCCCCGCAACGCGGCGCTACACCCGTGCACGTGCCGCTGAAGGGCCATGGAGTGTCCGCCATCTTTTCCCACTATTTAGAGCGGAAGCCGAACAGAGGAGTAAAGGCACTGGTGTGTCGTAGTAGGGCAGTGTAGAGTCCGACAATTTGGGCCACCGTAACGCGGCACTACAGCCGAGCATGTGCCGCAATAGGGCCATAGAGTGTCCGCCTTCTTTGTTCACTAATTTGAGCGGAAGTCGAACTGAGGAGTAAAGGCACTGGCGAGTAGAAATAGGGCAGTGTAGTTTCCTGCCATTTTGGCCACCGCAACGCGGAAATACAGCGGTGCAAGTGCAGCATTAGGACCATGGAGTGTCCGCAATCTTTGGCTACGGATTAGAGCGGAAACCCATCAGAGGGGTAAAGGGACTGGCGTGTCGTAGTAGGGCAGCGTAGAGTCCGACAATTTGGGCTACCGCAACACGGCACTACAGCCGCGAACGTGCCGCAGTAGAGCTATGGAGTGTCCGCCATCTTTGACCAAGGATTAGAGCGGAAGCGCAACTGAGAATTTAAGTCTTTGGTAGGGTCTTGTAGTTCAGTGTAGTTTCCGCTATTTGGGGAAACCACAACGCGGCACTACAGCCACGCACGTGGTGCACTAGGACCATGGAGTGTTCGCCATTTTTTGGCCACGGATTAGAGCGGAAGTCCAACTGAGGAGTAAAGTCACTGGCGTGTCGTAGTTGGGTAGTGTAGAGTCCGACATTTTGGACACCGCAACGCGGCACTACAGCCGCGGACGTGCCGCACTAGGGCTATAAACTGTTCGCCATCTTTGGCCACTGATTAGAGCTGAAGCCCAACTGTGGAGTAAAGGCACTGGCGTTTTGTAGTCGGACTGTGTAGCGTCCAACAAGTTGGGCCACCTCAACGCGGCACTACAGCCGTGCACGTGCCGCTGAAGGGCCATAGAGTGTCCGCCTTCTTTGGTCACTAAAGAGAGCGGAGGCAGAACTGAGGAGTAAATGCACTGGTGTGTAGAAATAGGGCAAAGTAGTTTCCTGCCAATTTGGCCACCGCAACGCGGCACTACAGCCGTGCACGTGCAGCATTAGGGCCTAGGAGAGTTCGCCATTTTTTAGCCTGGGATTAGAGCGGAAGCCCAACTGAGGAGTAAAGGCACTGGCGTGTCGTAGTAGGGCAGTGTAGAGTCTGACATTTTGGGCCACCGCAACGCGGCACTACAGCCGCGGGCGTGCCGCTCTAGGGCTATAGACTTTTCGCCATCTTTGGCCACGGAGTGGAGCGGAAGCCCAACTGAGGAGTAAAGGCACTGGCGTGTCGTAGTAGGGCAGTGCAGAATCCGACATTTTGGGCTACCGCAACGTTGCACTACAGCCGCGCACGTGCCGCAGTATTGCCATAGAGTGTCCGCCTTCTTTGGTCACAGATTAGAGCGGAAGCCGAACTGAGGAGTAAAGGCACAGGCGTGTCGTAGTAGGGCAATGTAGAGTCCGACATTTTGGGCCACCGCAACGCGGCACTACAGCCGCGGACCTGCTGCTCTAGGGCCATAGACTGTTCGCCATCTTTGGCCACGGAGTGGTGCGGAAGCCCAACTGAGGAGTAAAGGCACTGTCGTATCGTAGTTGGGCAGTGCAGAATCCGACATTTTGGACTACCGCAAAGCGGCACTACAGCCGCGCACGTGCCGCAGAAATGCCTTAGAGTGTCCGCCTTCTTTCGTCACAGATTAGAGTGGAAGCCGAACTGAGGAGTAAAGGCACCGGCGTGTGGTAGTAGGGCAGGGAAGAGTCCGACATGTTGGTCCACCGAAACGCGGCACTACAGCCGTGCGAGTGCCGCTGAAGGGCCATGGAGTGTCCGCCATATTTGGCCACGGATTGGTGCGGAAGCCCAACTGAGGAGTAAAGGCACTGTCGTGTCGTAGTTGGGCAGTGCAGAATCCGACATTTTGGACTACCGCAAAGCGGCACTACAGCCGCGCACGTGCCGCAGAAATGCCATAGAGTGTCCGCCTTCTTTCGTCACAGATTAGAGCGGAAGCCGAACTGAGGAGTAAAGGCACCGGCGTGTGGTAGTAGGGCTGGGAAGAGTCCGACATGTTGGTCCACCGAAACGCGGCGCTACAGCCGTGCGAGTGCCGCTGAAGGGCCATGGAGTGTCCGCCATATTTTTCCACTATTTAGAGCGGAAGCCGAACGGAGGAGTAATGGCACTGGCGTGTAGTAGTTGGGCATTGTAGAGTCCGAAATTTTGGGCCGCTGCAACGCGACACAATAGCCGCGCATGTGCCGCAATAGAGCGATAGAGTGTCCGCCTTCTTTGTTCACTACTTTGACGGAAGTAGAACTGAGGAATAAAGGTACTGGGGAGTAGAAATAGGGCAGTATTGTTTCCTGCCATTTTGGCCACCGCAACGCGGTAATACAGCCGTGCACGTGCAGCATTAGGACCGTGGAGTGTCCGCCATCTTTGGCCACTGATTAGAGCGGAAGCGCAACTGAGGAGTGAAGGCACAGGCGTGGCGCAACTGAGAACTTAAGTCTTTGGTAGGGTCTTGTAGGGCGGTGTAGTTTCCTGCCATTTTGGAAATCGCAACGCGGTGCTACAGCCGTGCACGTGCAGCATTAGGACAGTGGAGCGTCCGCCATCTTTTTCCACTATTTAGAGCGGAAACCGAACGGAGGAGTAAAGGCACTGGTGTGTCGTAGTAGAGCAGTGTAGAGTCCGACATTTTGGGCCACTGCAACGCGGCAGTACAGCCGCGGACGTGCCACACTAGGGCTATAGACTGTTCGCCATCTTTGGCCACGGAGTGGAGCGGAAGCCCAACTGAGGAGTAAAGGCACAGTCGTGTCGTAGTTGGGCATTGCAGAATCCGTCAATTTGAGCTACATCAACGCGGCACTACAGCCGCGCACGTGCCGCAGAAATGCCACAGAGTGTCCGCCTTCTTTGGTCACAGATTAGAGCGGAAGCCGAACTGAGGAGTAAAGGCACAGGCGTGTGGTAGTAGGGCTGGGAAGAGTCCGACATGTTGGGCCACCGAAACGCGGCTCTACAGCCGCGCGAGTGCCGCTGAAGGGCCATGGAGTGTCCGCCATCTTTTTCCACTATTTAGAGCGGAAGCCGAACTGAGGAGTAAAGGCAGTGGCGTGTAGTAGTTGGGCAGTGTAGTTTCCTGCCATTTTCGCCACTGCAACGCGGCACTACAGCCGTGCACGTGCGGCATTAGGGGGCGGTAGTGTTCGCCATCTTTGGCCACGGATTAGAGCGGAAGCCCAACTGAGGAGTAAAGGCACTGGCGTGTCGTAGTAGGGCAGTGTAATTTCCTGCCATTTTGGCCCCCGCAACGCGGCTATAAAGCCGCACACGTGCCGCAGTAGGGCCATGGAGGGTCCGCCATATTTGGCCACTGTTTAGAGCGGAAGCGCTACTGAGAACTTAAGTCTTTGGTAGGGTCTAGAAGGGCAGTGTAGTGTCCACCATTTTGGGCAATCGCAACTTGGCACATTCAGCCGTGGACCTGCCGCAGAAGGGCTATAGACTGTCCGCCATCTTTGGTCACTGATTAGGGCGGAAGCCGACCTGAGGATTAAAGGCATTCGCGTGTCGTAGTAGGGGAGTGTAATTTCCTGTCAATTTGGCCCCCGCAACGCAGCTATAAAGCCGCACACGTGCCGCAGTAGGGCCATGGAGGGTCCGCAGTCTTTGGCAACGGATAAGAGCGGAAGCCCAACTGAGGGGTTATGGGACTGGCGTTTAGTAGAAGGACAGCGATGAGTTCGACAATTTGGGCAACCGCAACGCTGCACTACAGCCGCAGACGTGCCGCATTAGAGCTATGGAGTGTCCGCCATCTTTGGCCAATGCTTAGTGTGGAAGCGCAATTGAGAACTTATGTCTTTGGTAGGGTCATGTAGGGCGGTGTAGTGTCCGCTATTTTGGGCCACCACAACGCGGCACTACAGTTGCGCATGTGCCGCAGTTGGACCATGGAGTGTCCGAAATCTTTGGCCAGTGATTAGAGTGGAAGCCCAACTGAGGTGTAAAGGCACTGGCTTTTCGTTGTAGGGCAGTGTAGTTTCCTGTCATTTTAGCCACCACAACGCGGCACTACAGCCGTGCACGTGCCGCATTAGGGCCTTGGAGTGTTCGCCATTTTTTGGCCACGGATTAGAGCGGAAGCCCAACTGAGGAATAAAGGCACTTTCGTGTCGTAGTAGGGCAGTGTAGTTTCCTGCCATTTTGGCAACCGCAACGCGGCGCTACAGCCATGCACGTGCCGCTGAAGGGCCATGGAGTGTCCGCCATCTTTTTCCACTATTTAGAGCGGAAGCCGAACTGAGGAGTAAAGGCACTGGTGTGTAGTAGTTGGGCAGTGTAGTTTCCTGCCATTTTCGCCACTGCAACGCGGCACTACAGCCGTGCACGTGCGGCATTAGGGGGCGGTAGTGTTCGCCATCTTTGGCCACGGATTAGAGCGGAAGCCCAACTGAGGAGTAAAGGCACTGGCGTGTCGTAGTAGGGCAGTGTAATTTCCTGCCATTTTGGCCCCCGCAACGCGGCTATAAAGCCGCACACGTGCCGCAGTAGGGCCATGGAGGGTCCGCCATATTTGGCCACTGTTTAGAGCGGAAGCGCTACTGAGAACTTAAGTCTTTGGTAGGGTCTAGAAGGGCAGTGTAGTGTCCACCATTTTGGGCAATCGCAACTTGGCACATTCAGCCGTGGACCTGCCGCAGAAGGGCTATAGACTGTCCGCCATCTTTGACTCCTGATTAGAGCGGAAGCAGAACTGTGGAGTAAAGGCACTGGCGTGTTGTAGTCAGGCAGTGTAGCGACCGAAAAGTTGTGCCACCGCAACGCGGCACTTCAGTCGTGCACGTGCCGCAGAAGGGCCACAGAGAGTCCGCCATCTTTGGTCACTGATTAGGGCGGAAGCCTACCTGAGGATTAAAGGCACTCGCGTGTCGTAGTAGGGCAGTGTAAGTTCTTGCCATTTTGGCCCCCGCAACGCAGCTATAAAGCCGCACACGTGCCGCAGTAGGGCCATGGAGGGTCCGCAATCTTTGGCAAAGGATAAGAGCGGAAGCCCAACTGAGGGGTTATGGGACTGGCGTTTAGTAGTAGGACAGCGATGAGTTCGACAATTTGGGCAACCGCAACGCGGCACTACAGCCGCGGACGTGCCGCATTAGAGCTATGGAGTGTCCGCCATCTTTGGCCAATGCTTAGTGTGGAAGCGCAATTGAGAACTTATGTCTTTGGTAGGGTCATTTAGGGCGGTGAAGTGTCCGCTATTTTGGGCCACCACAACGCGGCACTACAGTTGCGCATGTGCCGCAGTTGGACCATGGAGTGTCCGAAATCTTTGACCAGTGATTAGAGTGGAAGCCCAACTGAGGTGTAAAGTCAATGGCTTGTCGTTGTAGGGCAGTGTAGTTTCCTGCCATTTTGGCCACCACAACGCGGCACTACAGCCGTGCACTTGCCGCATTAGGGCCTTGGAGTGTTCGCCATTTTTTGGCCACGGATTAGAGCGGAAGCCCAACTGAGGAATAAAGGCACTTTCGTGTCGTAGTAGGGCAGTGTAGTTTCCTGCCATTTTGGCCCCCGCAACGCGGCGCTACAGCCGTGCACGTGCCACTGAAGGGCCATGGAGTGTCCGCCATCTTTTTCCACTATTTAGAGCGGAAGCCGAACAGAGGAGTAAAAGCACTGGTGTGTCGTAGTAGGGCAGTGTAGAGTCCGACAATTTAGGCCACCGCAACGCGACACTACAGCCGCGCATGTGCCGCAATAGGGCCATAGAGTGTCCGCCTTCTTTGTTCACTAATTTGAGCGGAAGTCGAACTGAGGAGTAAAGGCACTGGCGTGTAGAAATAGGGCAGTGTAGTTTCCTGCCATTTTGGCCACCGCAACGCGGTAATACAGCCGTGCACGTGCAGCATTAGGACCGTGGAGTGTCCGCAATCCTTGGCTACGGATTAGAGCGGAAACCCAACAGAGGGGTAAAGGGACTGGCGTGTCGTAGTAGGGCAGTGTATCGATTGAAAAGTTAGGCCACCGCAACGCGGCAATACAGTCGTGCACGTGCCGCAGAAGGGCCACGGAGAGTCCGCCATCTTTGGTCACTGATTAGGGCGGAAGCCGACCTGAGGAGTAAAGGCATTCGCGTGTCGTAGTAGGGGAGTGTAATTTCCTGTCATTTTGGTCCCCGCAACGCAGCTATAAAGCCGCACACGTGCCGCAGTAGGGCCATGGAGGGTCCGCAGTCTTTGGCAACGGATAAGAGCGGGAGCCCAACTGAGGGGTTAAGGGACTGGCGTTTAGTAGAAGGACAGCGATGAGTTCGACAATTTGGGCAACCGCAACGCGGCACTACAGCCGCGGACGAGCCGCATTAGAGCTATGGAGTGTCCGCCATCTTTGGCCAATGCTTAGTGTGGAAGCGCAATTGAGAACTTATGTCTTTGGTAGGGTCATGTAGGGCGGTGTAGTGTCCGCTATTTTGGGCCACCACAACGCGGCACTACAGTTGCGCATGTGCCGCAGTTGGACCATGGAGTGTCCGAAATCTTTGGCCAGTGATTAGAGTGGAAGCCCAACTGAGGTGTAAAGGCACTGGCTTTTCGTTGTAGGGCAGTGTAGTTTCCTGCCATTTTAGCCACCACAACGCGGCACTACAGCCGTGCACGTGCCGCATTAGAGCTATGGAGTGTCCGCCATCTTTGGCCAATGCTTAGTGTGGAAGCGCAATTGAGAACTTATGTCTTTGGTAGGGTCATGTAGGGCGGTGAAGTGTCCGCTATTTTGGGCCACCACAACGCGGCACTACAGTTGCGCATGTGCCGCAGTTGGACCATGGAGTGTCCGAAATCTTTGACCAGTGATTAGAGTGGAAGCCCAACTGAGGTGTAAAGTCAATGGCTTGTCGTTGTAGGGCAGTGTAGTTTCCTGCCATTTTGGCCACCACAACGCGGCACTACAGCCGTGCACTTGCCGCATTTGGGCCTTGGAGTGTTCGCCATTTTTTGGCCACGGATTAGAGCGGAAGCCCAACTGAGGAATAAAGGCACTTTCGTGTCGTAGTAGGGCAGTGTAGTTTCCTGCCATTTTGGCCCCCGCAACGCGGCGCTACAGCCGTGCACGTGCCACTGAAGGGCCATGGAGTGTCCGCCATCTTTTTCCACTATTTAGAGCGGAAGCCGAACAGAGGAGTAAAGGCACTGGTGTGTCGTAGTAGGGCAGTGTAGAGTCCGACAATTTATGCCACCGCAACGCGACACTACAGCCGCGCATGTGCCGCAATAGGGCCATAGAGTGTCCGCCTTCTTTGTTCACTAATTTGAGCGGAAGTCGAACTGAGGAGTAAAGGCACTGGCGTGTAGAAATAGGGCAGTGTAGTTTCCTGCCATTTTGGCCACCGCAACGCGGTAATACAGCCGTGCACGTGCAGCATTAGGACCGTGGAGTGTCCGCAATTCCTGGCTACGGATTAGAGCGGAAACCCAACAGAGGGGTAAAGGGACTGGCGTGTCGTAGTAGGGCAGTGTAGCGATTGAAAAGTTAGGCCACCGCAACGCGGCAATACAGTCGTGCACGTGCCGCAGAAGGGCCACGGAGAGTCCGCCATCTTTGGTCACTGATTAGGGCGGAAGCCGACCTGAGGAGTAAAGGCATTCGCGTGTCGTAGTAGGGGAGTGTAATTTCCTGTCATTTTGGTCCCCGCAACGCAGCTATAAAGCCGCACACGTGCCGCAGTAGGGCCATGGAGGGTCCGCAGTCTTTGGCAACGGATAAGAGCGGAAGCCCAACTGAGGGGTTAAGGGACTGGCGTTTAGTAGAAGGACAGCGATGAGTTCGACAATTTGGGCAACCGCAACGCGGCACTACAGCCGCGGACGAGCCGCATTAGAGCTATGGAGTGTCCGCCATCTTTGGCCAATGCTTAGTGTGGAAGCGCAATTGAGAACTTATGTCTTTGGTAGGGTCATGTAGGGCGGTGTAGTGTCCGCTATTTTGGGCCACCACAACGCGGCACTACAGTTGCGCATGTGCCGCAGTTGGACCATGGAGTGTCCGAAATCTTTGGCCAGTGATTAGAGTGGAAGCCCAACTGAGGTGTAAAGGCACTGGCTTTTCGTTGTAGGGCAGTGTAGTTTCCTGCCATTTTAGCCACCACAACGCGGCACTACAGCCGTGCACGTGCCGCATTAGGGCCTTGGAGTGTTCGCCATTTTTTGGCCACGGATTAGAGCGGAAGCCCAACTGAGGAATAAAGGCACTTTCGTGTCGTAGTCGGGCAGTGTAGTTTCCTGCCATTTTGGCAACCGCAACGCGGCGCTACAGCCATGCACGTGCCGCTGAAGGGCCATGGAGTGTACGCCATCTTTTTCCACTATTTAGAGCGGAAGCCGAACTGAGGAGTAAAGGCACTGGTGTGTAGTAGTTGGGCAGTGTAGTTTCCTGTCATTTTCGCCACTGCAACGCGGCACTACAGCCGTGCACGTGCGGCATTAGGGGGCGTTAGTGTTCGCCATCTTTGGCCACGGATTAGAGCGGTAGCCCAACTGAGGAGTAACGGCTCTGGCGTGTCGTAGTTGGGCAGTGTAGCTTCCTGACATTTTGGCCTACGCAACGTGGCTATTACCCTGTAATATAATACCTGGTCCAATTTAAATATTATGGGTCAATATTAAGGTCTGATATTGCGCCTAGCGTTAGTTAACCATTGAAAGATGTCTTTGAATTTTTAAAGCATTTTAGAACGCTTATTTCTTAATTTTAAACTTCTCAGAACACTCTATTTCGCAGAGGCATACATAGTAAACTTTAGGGTCACGCTGTGTACCCCCTAATTGACCTATAATTATTTCCTGTGGTAGGATACACCATAACCCTGTAATATAATACGTGGTCCAATTTAAAAATTATAGGTCAATATTAAGTTCCGATACCGTGCCGTTAGTTAACATAGAAAAGTGTCTTCGAATTTCCTTGTTTTAATGCACTATTTAAAATATACATAGTGTACCCCCTAATTGACCTATAATTATTTCCTGTGGTAGGGTACACTATTACCCTGTGATATAATACCTGGTTCAAGTTAAATATTATGGGTCAATATTAAGGTCTGATATTGCGCCTTGCGTTAGTTAACCATTGAAAGATGTCTTTGAATTTTTAAAGCATTTTAGAACGCTTATTTCTTCATTTTAAGCATCTCAGAACACTCTATTTCGCATAGGCATACATAGTAAAATTTAGGGTCACTCTGTGTACCCCCTAATTGACCTATAATTATTTCCTGTGGTAGGGTACACTATAACCCTGTAATATAATACGTGGTCCAATTTAAAAATTATAGGTCAATATTAAGGTCCGATACCGTGCCGTTAGTTAACATAGAAAAGTGTCTTCGAATTTCCTTGTTTTAATGCACTATTTAAAATATACATAGTGTACCCGCTAATTGACCTATAATTATTTCCTGTTTTAGGATACACTATAACCCTGTAATATAATACGTGGTCCAATTTAAAAATTATAGGTCAATATTAAGGTCCGATACCGTGCCGTTAGTTAACATAGAAAAGTGTCTTCGAATTTCCTTGTTTTAATGCACTATTTAAAATATACATAGTGTACCCCCTAATTGACCTATAATTATTTCCTGTGGTAGGGTACACTATTACCCTGTGATATAATACCTGGTTCAAGTTAAATATTATGGGTCAATATTAAGGTCTGATATTGCGCCTTGCGTTAGTTAACCATTGAAAGATGTCTTTAAATTTTTAAAGCATTTTAGAACGCTTATTTCTTCATTTTAAGCATCTCAGAAAACTCTATTTCGCATAGGCATACATAGTAAAATTTAGGGTCACGCTGTGTACCCCCTAAATGACCTATAATTATTTCCTGTGGTAGGGTACACTATTACCCTGTAATATAATACGTGGTCCAATTTAAAAATTATAGGTCAATATTAAGGTCCGATACCGTGCCGTTAGTTAACATAGAAAAATGTCTTTGAATTTTTAAAGCATTTTAGAACGCTTATTTCATCATTTTAAGCTTCTCAGAACACTTTATTTCGCATAGGCATACATAGTAAACTTTAGGGTCACTCTGTGTACCCCCTAATTGACCTATAATTATTTCCTGTGGTAGGGTACTCTATAACCCTGTAATATAATACGTGGTCCAATTTAAAAATTATAGGTCAATATTAAGGTCCGATACCGTGCCGTTAGTTAACATAGAAAAGTGTCTTCGTATTTTCTTGTTTTAATGCACTATTTAAAATATACATAGTGTACCCCCTAATTGACCTATAATTATTTCCTGTTGTAGGGTACACTATTTCCCTGTAATATAATACCTGGTCTAATTGAAATATTATGGTTCCATATTAAGGTCTGATATCGCGCCTTGCGTTAGTTAACCATTGAAAGATGTCTTTGAATTTTTAAAGCATTTTAGAACGCTTATTTCTTCATTTTAAGCTTCTCAGAACACTCTATTTCGCATAGGCATACATAGTAGACTTTAGGGTCACGCTGTGTACCACCTAATTGACCTATAATTATTTCCTGTGGTAAGGTACACTATTACCCTGTAATATAATACGTGGTACAATTTAAAAATTATAGGTCAATATTAAGGTCCGATACCGTGCCGTTAGTTAACATAGAAAAGTGTCTTCGTATTTCCTTGTTTTAATGCACTATTTAAAATATACATAGTGTACCCCCTAAATGACCTATAATTATTTCCTGTGGGAGGGTACACTAATACCCTGTAATATAATAGGTGGTCCAATTTAAAAATTATAGGTCAATATTAAGGTCCGATACCGTGCCGTTAGTTAACATAGAAAAGTGTCTTCGTATTTCCTTGTTTTAATACACTATTTAAAATATACATAGTGTACCCCCTAATTGACCTATAATTATTTCCTGTGACAGGGTACACTATTACCCTGTAATATAATACCTAGTCCAATTTAAATATTATGGGTCAATATTAAGGTCTGATATTGCGCCTAGCGTTAGTTAACCATTGAAAGATGTCTTTGAATTTTTAAAGCATTTTAGAACGCTTATTTCTTCATTTTAAGCTTCTCAGAACACTCTATTTCGCAGAGGCATACATAGAGAACTTTAGGGTTACGCTGTGTACTCCCTAATTGACCTATAATTATTTCTTGTGGTAGGGTACACTATTACCCTATAATATAATACGTGGTCCAATTTAAAAATTATAGGTCAATATTAAGGTCCGATACCGGGCCGTTAGTTAACATAGAAAAGTGTCTTCGTATTTCCTTGTTTTAATACACTATTTAAAATATACATAGTGTACCCCCTAATTGACCTATAATTATTTCCTGTGGCAGGGTACACTATTACCCTGTAATATAATACCTGGTCCAATTTAAATATTATGGGTCAATATTAAGGTCTGATATTGCGCCTAGCGTTAGTTAACCATTGAAAGATGTCTTTGAATTTTTAAAGCATTTTAGAACGCTTATTTCTTCATTTTAAGCTTCTCAGAACACTTTATTTCGCATAGGCATACATAGTAAACTTTAGGGTCACGCTGTGTATCCCCTAATTGACCTATAATTATTTCCTGTGGTAGGATACACCATAACCCTGTAATATAATACGTGGTCCAATTTAAAAATTATAGGTCAATATTAAGGTCGGATACCGGGCCGTTAGTTAACATAGAAATGTGTCTTCGTATTTCCTTGTTTTAATACACTATTTAAAATATACATAGTGTACCCCCTAATTGACCTATAATTATTTCCTGTGGCAGGGTACACTATTACCCTGTAATATAATACCTGGTCCAATTTAAATATTATGGGTCAATATTAAGGTCTGATATTGCGCCTAGCGTTAGTTAACCATTGAAAGATGTCTTTGAATTTTTAAAGCATTTTAGAACGCTTATTTCTTCATTTTAAGCATCTCAGAACACTCTATTTCGCATAGGCATACATAGTAAAATTTAGGGTCACTCTGTGTACCCCCTAATTGACCTATAATTATTTCCTGTGGTAGGGTACACTATAACCCTGTAATATAATACGTGGTCCAATTTAAAAATTATAGGTCAATATTAAGGTCCGATACCGTGCCGTTAGTTAACATAGAAAAGTGTCTTCGAATTTCCTTGTTTTAATGCACTATTTAAAATATACATAGTGTACCCCTTAATTGACCTATAATTATTTCCTGTGGTAGGGTACACTATTACCCTGTGATATAATACCTGGTTCAAGTTAAATATTATGGGTCAATATTAAGGTCTGATATTGCGCCTTGCGTTAGTTAACCATTGAAAGATGTCTTTAAATTTTTAAAGCATTTTAGAACGCTTATTTCTTCATTTTAAGCATCTCAGAAAACTCTATTTCGCATAGGCATACATAGTAAAATTTAGGGTCACGCTGTGTACCCCCTAAATGACCTATAATTATTTCCTTTGGTAGGGTACACTATTACCCTGTAATATAATACGTGGTCCAATTTAAAAATTATAGGTCAATATTAAGGTCCGATACCGTGCCGTTAGTTAACATAGAAAAATGTCTTTGAATTTTTAAAGCATTTTAGAACGCTTATTTCCTCATTTTAAGCTTCTCAGAACACTTTATTTCGCATAGGCATACATAGTAAACTTTAGGGTCACTCTGTGTACCCCCTAATTGACCTATAATTATTTCCTGTGGTAGGGTACTCTATAACCCTGTAATATAATACGTGGTCCAATTTAAAAATTATAGGTCAATATTAAGGTCCGATACCGTGCCGTTAGTTAACATAGAAAAGTGTCTTCGAATTTCCTTGTTTTAATGCACTATTTAAAATATACATAGTGTACCCCCTAATTGACCTATAATTATTTCCTGTGGTAGGGTACACTATTACCCTGTGATATAATACCTGATTCAAGTTAAATATTATGGGTCAATATTAAGGTCTGATATTGCGCCTTGCGTTAGTTAACCATTGAAAGATGTCTTTGAATTTTTAAAGCATTTTAGAACGCTTATTTCTTCATTTTAAGCATCTCAGAACACTCTATTTCGCATAGGCATAC
Organism: Parasteatoda tepidariorum; assembly: GCF_982258835.1. Lineage (NCBI taxonomy): Eukaryota > Metazoa > Arthropoda > Arachnida > Araneae > Theridiidae > Parasteatoda > Parasteatoda tepidariorum. The sequence goes on along the minus strand of NW_028257401.1, from coordinate 244,594 downwards.
ATAGTAAAATTTAGGGTCACGCTGTGTACCCCCTAAATGACCTATAATTATTTCCTGTGGTAGGGTACACTATTACCCTGTAATATAATACGTGGTCCAATTTAAAAATTATAGGTCAATATTAAGGTCCGATACCGTGCCGTTAGTTAACATAGAAAAATGTCTTTGAATTTTTAAAGCATTTTAGAACGCTTATTTCCTCATTTTAAGCTTCTCAGAACACTTTATTTCGCATAGGCATACATAGTAAACTTTAGGGTCACTCTGTGTACCCCCTAATTGACCTATAATTATTTCCTGTGGTAGGGTACTCTATAACCCTGTAATATAATACGTGGTCCAATTTAAAAATTATAGGTCAATATTAAGGTCCGATACCGTGCCGTTAGTTAACATAGAAAAGTGTCTTCGAATTTCCTTGTTTTAATGCACTATTTAAAATATACATAGTGTACCCCCTAATTGACCTATAATTATTTCCTGTGGTAGGGTACACTATTACCCTGTGATATAATACCTGGTTCAAGTTAAATATTATGGGTCAATATTAAGGTCTGATATTGCGCCTTGCGTTAGTTAACCATTGAAAGATGTCTTTGAATTTTTAAAGCATTTTAGAACGCTTATTTCTTCATTTTAAGCATCTCAGAACACTCTATTTCGCATAGGCATACATAGTAAAATTTAGGGTCACGCTGTGTACCCCCTAAATGACCTATAATTATTTCCTGTGGTAGGGTACACTATTACCCTGTAATATAATACGTGGTCCAATTTAAAAATTATAGGTCAATATTAAGGTCCGATACCGTGCCGTTAGTTAACATAGAAAAATGTCTTTGAATTTTTAAAGCATTTTAGAACGCTTATTTCCTCATATTAAGCTTCTCAGAACACTTTATTTCGCATAGGCATACATAGTAAACTTTAGGGTCACTCTGTGTACCCCCTAATTGACCTATAATTATTTCCTGTGGCAGGGTACACTATAACCCTGTAATATAATACGTGGTCCAATTTAAAAATTATAGGTCAATATTAAGGTCCGATACCGTGCCGTTAGTTAACATAGAAAAGTGTCTTCGTATTTCCTTGTTTTAATACACTATTTAAAATATACATAGTGTACCCCCTAATTGACCTATAATTATTTCCTGTGACAGGGTACACTATTACCCTGTAATATAATACCTAGTCCAATTTAAATATTATGGGTCAATATTAAGGTCTGATATTGCGCCTAGCGTTAGTTAACCATTGAAAGATGTCTTTGAATTTTTAAAGCATTTTAGAACGCTTATTTCCTCATTTTAAGCTTCTCAGAACACTTTATTTCGCATAGGCATACATAGTAAACTTTAGGGTCACTCTGTGTACCCCCTAATTGACCTATAATTATTTCCTGTGGTAGGGTACTCTATAACCCTGTAATATAATACGTGGTCCAATTTAAAAATTATAGGTCAATATTAAGGTCCGATACCGTGCCGTTAGTTAACATAGAAAAGTGTCTTCGAATTTCCTTGTTTTAATGCACTATTTAAAATATACATAGTGTACCCCCTAATTGACCTATAATTATTTCCTGTGGTAGGGTACACTATTACCCTGTGATATAATACCTGGTTCAAGTTAAATATTATGGGTCAATATTAAGGTCTGATATTGCGCCTTGCGTTAGTTAACCATTGAAAGATGTCTTTGAATTTTTAAAGCATTTTAGAACGCTTATTTCTTCATTTTAAGCATCTCAGAACACTCTATTTCTCATAGGCATACATAGTAAAATTTAGGGTCACGCTGTGTACCCCCTAAATGACCTATAATTATTTCCTGTGGTAGGGTACACTATTACCCTGTAATATAATACGTGGTCCAATTTAAAAATTATAGGTCAATATTAAGGTCCGATACCGTGCCGTTAGTTAACATAGAAAAATGTCTTTGAATTTTTAAAGCATTTTAGAACGCTTATTTCCTCATATTAAGCTTCTCAGAACACTTTATTTCGCATAGGCATACATAGTAAACTTTAGGGTCACTCTGTGTACCCCCTAATTGACCTATAATTATTTCCTGTGGCAGGGTACACTATAACCCTGTAATATAATACGTGGTCCAATTTAAAAATTATAGGTCAATATTAAGGTCCGATACCGTGCCGTTAGTTAACATAGAAAAGTGTCTTCGTATTTCCTTGTTTTAATACACTATTTAAAATATACATAGTGTACCCCCTAATAGACCTATAATTATTTCCTGTGACAGGGTACACTATTACCCTGTAATATAATACCTAGTCCAATTTAAATATTATGGGTCAATATTAAGGTCTGATATTGCGCCTAGCGTTAGTTAACCATTGAAAGATGTCTTTGAATTTTTAAAGCATTTTAGAACGCTTATTTCTTCATTTTAAGCTTCTCAGAACACTCTATTTCGCAGAGGCATACATAGAGAACTTTAGGGTTACGCTGTGTACTCCCTAATTGACCTATAATTATTTCTTGTGGTAGGGTACACTATTACCCTATAATATAATACGTGGTCCAATTTAAAAATTATAGGTCAATATTAAGGTCCGATACCGGGCCGTTAGTTAACATAGAAAAGTGTCTTCGTATTTCCTTGTTTTAATACACTATTTAAAATATACATAGTGTACCCCCTAATTGACCTATAATTATTTCCTGTGGCAGGGTACACTATTACCCTGTAATATAATACCTGGTCCAATTTAAATATTATGGATCAATATTAAGGTCTGATATTGCGCCTAGCGTTAGTTAACCATTGAAAGATGTCTTTGAATTTTTAAAGCATTTTAGAACGCTTATTTCCTCATTTTAAGCTTCTCAGAACACTTTATTTCGCATAGGCATACATAGTAAACTTTAGGGTCACTCTGTGTACCCCCTAATTGACCTATAATTATTTCCTGTGGTAGGGTACTCTATAACCCTGTAATATAATACATGGTCCAATTTAAAAATTATAGGTCAATATTAAGGTCCGATACCGTGCCGTTAGTTAACATAGAAAAGTGTCTTCGAATTTCCTTGTTTTAATGCACTATTTAAAATATACATAGTGTACCCCCTAATTGACCTATAATTATTTCCTGTGGTAGGGTACACTATTACCCTGTGATATAATACCTGGTTCAAGTTAAATATTATGGGTCAATATTAAGGTCTGATATTGCGCCTTGCGTTAGTTAACCATTGAAAGATGTCTTTGAATTTTTAAAGCATTTTAGAACGCTTATTTCTTCATTTTAAGCATCTCAGAACACTCTATTTCTCATAGGCATACATAGTAAAATTTAGGGTCACGCTGTGTACCCCCTAAATGACCTATAATTATTTCCTGTGGTAGGGTACACTATTACCCTGTAATATAATACGTGGTCCAATTTAAAAATTATAGGTCAATATTAAGGTCCGATACCGTGCCGTTAGTTAACATAGAAAAATGTCTTTGAATTTTTAAAGCATTTTAGAACGCTTATTTCCTCATATTAAGCTTCTCAGAACACTTTATTTCGCATAGGCATACATAGTAAACTTTAGGGTCACTCTGTGTACCCCCTAATTGACCTATAATTATTTCCTGTGGCAGGGTACACTATAACCCTGTAATATAATACGTGGTCCAATTTAAAAATTATAGGTCAATATTAAGGTCCGATACCGTGCCGTTAGTTAACATAGAAAAGTGTCTTCGTATTTCCTTGTTTTAATACACTATTTAAAATATACATAGTGTACCCCCTAATTGACCTATAATTATTTCCTGTGACAGGGTACACTATTACCCTGTAATATAATACCTAGTCCAATTTAAATATTATGGGTCAATATTAAGGTCTGATATTGCGCCTAGCGTTAGTTAACCATTGAAAGATGTCTTTGAATTTTTAAAGCATTTTAGAACGCTTATTTCTTCATTTTAAGCTTCTCAGAACACTCTATTTCGCAGAGGCATACATAGAGAACTTTAGGGTTACGCTGTGTACTCCCTAATTGACCTATAATTATTTCTTGTGGTAGGGTACACTATTACCCTATAATATAATACGTGGTCCAATTTAAAAATTATAGGTCAATATTAAGGTCCGATACCGGGCCGTTAGTTAACATAGAAAAGTGTCTTCGTATTTCCTTGTTTTAATACACTATTTAAAATATACATAGTGTACCCCCTAATTGACCTATAATTATTTCCTGTGGCAGGGTACACTATTACCCTGTAATATAATACCTGGTCCAATTTAAATATTATGGATCAATATTAAGGTCTGATATTGCGCCTAGCGTTAGTTAACCATTGAAAGATGTCTTTGAATTTTTAAAGCATTTTAGAACGCTTATTTCTTCATTTTAAGCTTCTCAGAACACTTTATTTCGCATAGGCATACATAGTAAACTTTAGGGTCACGCTGTGTATCCCCTAATTGACCTATAATTATTTCCTGTGGTAGGGTACACCATAACCCTGTAATATAATACGTGGTCCAATTTAAAAATTATAGGTCAATATTAAGGTCGGATACCGGGCCGTTAGTTAACATAGAAATGTGTCTTCGTATTTCCTTGTTTTAATACACTATTTAAAATATACATAGTGTACCCCCTAATTGACCTATAATTATTTCCTGTGGCAGGGTACACTATTACCCTGTAATATAATACCTGGTCCAATTTAAATATTATGGGTCAATATTAAGGTCTGATATTGCGCCTAGCGTTAGTTAACCATTGAAAGATGTCTTTGAATTTTTAAAGCATTTTAGAACGCTTATTTCTTAATTTTAAACTTCTCAGAACACTCTATTTCGCAGAGGATTACATAGTAAACTTTAGGGTCACGCTGTGTACCCCCTAATTGACCTATAACTATTTCCTGTGGTAGGATACACCATAACCCTGTAATATAATACGTGGTCCAATTTTAAAATTATAGGTCAATATTAAGTTCCGATACCGTGCCGTTAGTTAACATAGAAAAGTGTCTTCGAATTTCCTTGTTTTAATGCACTATTTAAAATATACATAGTGTACCCCCTAATTGACCTATAATTATTTCCTGTGGTAGGGTACACTATTACCCTGTGATATAATACCTGGTTCAAGTTAAATATTATGGGTCAATATTAAGGTCTGATATTGCGCCTTGCGTTAGTTAACCATTGAAAGATGTCTTTGAATTTTTAAAGCATTTTAGAACGCTTATTTCTTCATTTTAAGCATCTCAGAACACTCTATTTCGCATAGGCATACATAGTAAAATTTAGGGTCACGCTGTGTACCCCCTAAATGACCTATAATTATTTCCTGTGGTAGGGTACACTATTACCCTGTAATATAATACGTGGTCCAATTTAAAAATTATAGGTCAATATTAAGGTCCGATACCGTGCCGTTAGTTAACATAGAAAAATGTCTTTGAATTTTTAATGCATTTTAGAACGCTTATTTCCTCATTTTAAGCTTCTCAGAACACTTTATTTCGCATAGGCGTACATAGTAAACTTTAGGGTCACTCTGTGTACCCCCTTATTGACCTATAATTATTTCCTGTGGTAGGGTACACTATAACCCTGTAATATAATGCGTGGTCCAATTTAAAAATTATAGGTCAATATTAAGGTCCGATACCGTGCCGTTAGTTAACATAGAAAAGTGTCTTCGAATTTCCTTGTTTTAATGCACTATTTAAAATATACATAGTGTACCCCCTAATTGACCTATAATTATTTCCTGTGGCAGGGTACACTATTACCCTGTAATATAATACCTGGTCCAATTTAAATATTATGTGTCAATATTAAGGTCTGATATTGCGCCTAGCGTTGGTTAACCATTGAAAGATGTCTTTGAATTTTTAAAGCATTTTAGAACGCTTATTTCTTCATTTTAAGCTTCTCAGAACACTTTATTTCGCATAGGCATACATAGTAAACTTTAGGGTCACGCTGTGTACCCCCTAATTGACCTATAATTATTTCCTGTGGTAGGATACACCATAACCCTGTAATATAATACGTGGTCCAATTTAAAAATTATAGGTCAATATTAAGGTCCGATACCGGGCCGTTAGTTAACATAGAAAAGTGTCTTCGTATTTCCTTGTTTTAATACACTATTTAAAATATACATAGTGTACCCCCTAATTGACCTATAATTATTTCCTGTGGCAGCGTACACTATTACCCTGTAATATAATACCTGGTCCAATTTAAATATTATGGGTCAATATTAAGGTCTGATATTGCGCCTAGCGCTAGTTAACCATTGAAAGATGTCTTTGAATTTTTAAAGCATTTTAGAACGCTTATTTCTTCATTTTAAGCTTCTCAGAACACTCTATTTCGCAGAGGCATACATAGAGATCTTTAGGGTCACGCTGTGTACTCCCTAATTGACCTATAATTATTTCTTGTGGTAGGGTACACTATTACCCTATAATATAATACGTGGTCCAATTTAAAAATTATAGGTCAATATTAAGGTCCGATACCGGGCCGTTAGTTAACATAGAAAAGTGTCTTCGTATTTCCTTGTTTTAATACACTATTTAAAATATACATAGTGTACCCCCTAATTGACCTATAATTATTTCCTGTGGCAGGGTACACTATTACCCTGTAATATAATACCTGGTCCAATTTAAATATTATAGGTCAATATTAAGGTCTGATATTGCGCCTAGCGTTAGTTAACCATTGAAAGATGTCTTTGAATTTTTAAAGCATTTTAGAACGCTTATTTCTTCATTTTAAGCTTCTCAGAACACTCTATTTCGCAGAGGCATACATAGAGAACTTTAGGGTTACGCTGTGTACTCCCTAATTGACCTATAATTATTTCTTGTGGTAGGGTACACTATTACCCTATAATATAATACGTGGTCCAATTTAAAAATTATAGGTCAATATTAAGGTCCGATACCGGGCCGTTAGTTAACATAGAAAAGTGTCTTCGTATTTCCTTGTTTTAATACACTATTTAAAATATACATAGTGTACCCCCTAATTGACCTATAATTATTTCCTGTGGCAGGGTACACTATTACCCTGTAATATAATACCTGGTCCAATTTAAATATTATGGGTCAATATTAAGGTCTGATATTGCGCCTAGCGTTAGTTAACCATTGAAAGATGTCTTTGAATTTTTAAAGCATTTTAGAACGCTTATTTCTTCATTTTAAGCTTCTCAGAACACTTTATTTCGCATAGGCATACATAGTAAACTTTAGGGTCACGCTGTGTATCCCCTAATTGACCTATAATTATTTCCTGTGGTAGGATACACCATAACCCTGTAATATAATACGTGGTCCAATTTAAAAATTATAGGTCAATATTAAGGTCGGATACCGGGCCGTTAGTTAACATAGAAATGTGTCTTCGTATTTCCTTGTTTTAATACACTATTTAAAATATACATAGTGTACCCCCTAATTGACCTATAATTATTTCCTGTGGCAGGGTACACTATTACCCTGTAATATAATACCTGGTCCAATTTAAATATTATGGGTCAATATTAAGGTCTGATATTGCGCCTAGCGTTAGTTAACCATTGAAAGATGTCTTTGAATTTTTAAAGCATTTTAGAATGCTTATTTCTTCATTTTAAGCATCTCAGAACACTCTATTTCGCATAGGCATACATAGTAAAATTTAGGGTCACGCTGTGTACCCCCTAAATGACCTATAATTATTTCCTGTGGTAGGGTACACTATTACCCTGTAATATAATACGTGGTCCAATTTAAAAATTATAGGTCAATATTAAGGTCCGATACCGTGCCGTTAGTTAACATAGAAAAATGTCTTTGAATTTTTAATGCATTTTAGAACGCTTATTTCCTCATTTTAAGCTTCTCAGAACACTTTATTTCGCATAGGCATACATAGTAAACTTTAGGGTCACTCTGTGTACCCCCTTATTGACCTATAATTATTTCCTGTGGTAGGGTACACTATAACCCTGTAATATAATGCGTGGTCCAATTTAAAACTTATAGGTCAATATTAAGGTCCGATACCGTGCCGTTAGTTAACATAGAAAAGTGTCTTCGAATTTCCTTGTTTTAATGCACTATTTAAAATATACATAGTGTACCCCCTAATTGACCTATAATTATTTCCTGTGGCAGGGTACACTATTACCCTGTAATATAATACCTGGTCCAATTTAAATATTATGGGTCAATATTAAGGTCTGATATTGCGCCTAGCGTTAGTTAACCATTGAAAGATGTCTTTGAATTTTTAAAGCATTTTAGAACGCTTATTTCTTCATTTTAAGCTTCTCAGAACACTTTATTTCGCATAGGCATACATAGTAAACTTTAGGGTCACGCTGTGTACCCCCTAATTGACCTATAATTATTTCCTGTGGTAGAATACACCATAACCCTGTAATATAATACGTGGTCCAATTTAAAAATTATAGGTCAATATTAAGGTCCGATACCGGGCCGTTAGTTAACATAGAAAAGTGTCTTCGTATTTCCTTGTTTTAATACACTATTTAAAATATACATAGTGTACCCCCTAATTGACCTATAATTATTTCCTGTGGCAGCGTACACTATTACCCTGTAATATAATACCTGGTCCAATTTAAATATTATAGGTCAATATTAAGGTCTGATATTGCGCCTAGCGCTAGTTAACCATTGAAAGATGTCTTTGAATTTTTAAAGCATTTTAGAACGCTTATTTCTTCATTTTAAGCTTCTCAGAACACTCTATTTCGCAGAGGCATACATAGAGATCTTTAGGGTCACGCTGTGTACTCCCTAATTGACCTATAATTATTTCTTGTGGTAGGGTACACTATTACCCTATAATATAATACGTGGTCCAATTTAAAAATTATAGGTCAATATTAAGGTCCGATACCGGGCCGTTAGTTAACATAGAAAAGTGTCTTCGTATTTCCTTGTTTTAATACACTATTTAAAATATACATAGTGTACCCCCTAATTGACCTATAATTATTTCCTGCGGTAGGGTACACTATTACCCTGTGATATAATACCTGGTTCAAGTTAAATATTATGGGTCAATATTAAGGTCTGATATTGCGCCTTGCGTTAGTTAACCATTGAAAGATGTCTGAATTTTTAAAGCATTTTAGAACGCTTATTTCTTCATTTTAAGCATCTCAGAACACTCTATTTCGCATAGGCATACATAGTAAAATTTAGGGTCACGCTGTGTACCCCCTAAATGACCTATAAGTATTTCCTGTGGTAGGGTACACTATTACCCTGTAATATAATACGTGGTCCAATTTAAAAATTATAGGTCAATATTAAGGTCCGATACCGTGCCGTTAGTTAACATAGAAAAATGTCTTTGAATTTTTAAAGCATTTTAGAACGCTTATTTCCTCATATTAAGCTTCTCAGAACACTTTATTTCGCATAGGCATACATAGTAAACTTTAGGGTCACTCTGTGTACCCCCTAATTGACCTATAATTATTTCCCGTGGCAGGGTACACTATAACCCTGTAATATAATACGTGGTCCAATTTAAAAATTATAGGTCAATATTAAGGTCCGATACCGTGCCGTTAGTTAACATAGAAAAGTGTCTTCGTATTTTCTTGTTTTAATGCACTATATAAAATATACATAGTGTACCCCCTAATTGACCTATAATTATTTCCTGTTGTAGGGTACACTATTTCCCTGTAATATAATACCTGGTCTAATTGAAATATTATGGTTCCATATTAAGGTCTGATATCGCGCCTTGCGTTAGTTAACCATTGAAAGATGTCTTTGAATTTTTAAAGCATTTTAGAACGCTTATTTCTTCATTTTAAGCTTCTCAGAACACTCTATTTCGCATAGGCATACATAGTAGACTTTAGGGTCACGCTGTGTACCACCTAATTGACCTATAATTATTTCCTGTGGTAAGGTACACTATTACCCTGTAATATAATACGTGGTACAATTTAAAAATTATAGGTCGATATTAAGGTCCGATACCGTGCCGTTAGTTAACATAGAAAAGTGTCTTCGTATTTCCTTGTTTTAATGCACTATTTAAAATATACATAGTGTACCCCCTAAATGACCTATAATTATTTCCTGTGGTACGGTACACTAATACCCTGTAATATAATAGGTGGTCCAATTTAAAAATTATAGGTCAATATTAAGGTCCGATACCGTGCCGTTAGTTAACATAGAAAAATGTCTTTGAATTTTTAAAGCATTTTAGAACGCTTATTTCCTCATCTTAAGCTTCTCAGAACACTTTATTTCGCATAGGCATACATAGTAAACTTTAGGGTCACTCTGTGTACCCCCTAATTGACCTATAATTATTTCCTGTGGTAGGGTACACTATAACCCTGTAATATAATACGTGGTCCAATTTAAAAATTATAGGTCAATATTAAGGTCCGATACCGTGCCGTTAGTTAACATAGAAAATTGTCTTCGTATTTTCTTGTTTTAATGCACTATTTAAAATATACATAGTGTACCCCCTAATTGACCTATAATTATTTCCTGTTGTAGGGTACACTATTTCCCTGTAATATAATACCTGGTCTAATTGAAATATTATGGTTCCATATTAAGGTCTGATATCGCGCCTTGCGTTAGTTAACCATTGAAAGATGTCTTTGAATTTTTAAAGCATTTTAGAACGCTTATTTCTTCATTTTAAGCTTCTCAGAACACTCTATTTCGCATAGGCATACATAGTAGACTTTAGGGTCACGCTGTGTACCACCTAATTGACCTATAATTATTTCCTGTGGTAAGGTACACTATTACCCTGTAATATAATACGTGGTACAATTTAAAAATTATAGGTCGATATTAAGGTCCGATACCGTGCCGTTAGTTAACATAGAAAAGTGTCTTCGTATTTCCTTGTTTTAATGCACTATTTAAAATATACATAGTGTACCCCCTAAATGACCTATAATTATTTCCTGTGGTACGGTACACTAATACCCTGTAATATAATAGGTGGTCCAATTTAAAAATTATAGGTCAATATTAAGGTCCGATACCGTGCCGTTAGTTAACATAGAAAAATGTCTTTGAATTTTTAAAGCATTTTAGAACGCTTATTTCCTCATCTTAAGCTTCTCAGAACACTTTATTTCGCATAGGCATACATAGTAAACTTTAGGGTCACTCTGTGTACCCCCTAATTGACCTATAATTATTTCCTGTGGTAGGGTACACTATAACCCTGTAATATAATACGTGGTCCAATTTAAAAATTATAGGTCAATATTAAGGTCCGATACCGTGCCGTTAGTTAACATAGAAAATTGTCTTCGTATTTTCTTGTTTTAATGCACTATTTAAAATATACATAGTGTACCCCCTAATTGACCTATAATTATTTCCTGTTGTAGGGTACACTATTTCCCTGTAATATAATACCTGGTCTAATTGAAATATTATGGTTCCATATTAAGGTCTGATATCGCGCCTTGCGTTAGTTAACCATTGAAAGATGTCTTTGAATTTTTAAAGCATTTTAGAACGCTTATTTCTTCATTTTAAGCTTCTCAGAACACTCTATTTCGCATAGGCATACATAGTAGACTTTAGGGTCACGCTGTGTACCACCTAATTGACCTATAATTATTTCCTGTGGTAAGGTACACTATTACCCTGTAATATAATACGTGGTACAATTTAAAAATTATAGGTCAATATTAAGGTCCGATTCCGTGCCGTTAGTTAAAATAGAAAAGTGTCTTCGTATTTCCTTGTTTTAATGCACTATTTAAAATATACATAGTGTACCCCCTAAATGACCTATAATTATTTCCTGTGGTAGGGTACACTATTACCCTGTAATATAATACCTGGTCCAATTTAAATATTATGGGTCAATATTAAGGTCTGATATTGCGCCTAGCGTTAGTTAAACATTGAAAGAAGTCTTTGAATTTTTAAAGCATTTTAGAACGCTTATTTCTTCATTTTAAGCTTCTCAGAACACTCTATTTCGCAGAGGCATACATAGAGAACTTTAGGGTCACGCTGTGTACTCCCTAATTGACCTATAATTATTTCTTGTGGTAGGGTACACTATTACCCTATAATATAATACGTTGTTCAATTTAAAAATTATAGGTCACTATTAAGGTCCGATACCGGGCCGTTAGTTAACATAGAAAAGTGTCTTCGTATTTCCTTGTTTTAATACACTATTTAAAATATACATAGTGTACCCCCTAATTGACCTATAATTATTTCCTGTGGCAGGGTACACTATTACCCTGTAATATAATACCTGGTCCAATTTAAATATTATGGGTCAATATTAAGGTCTGATATTGCGCCTAGCGTTAGTTAACCATTGAAAGATGTCTTTGAATTTTTAAAGCATTTTAGAACGCTTATTTCTTCATTTTAAGCTTCTCAGAACACTTTATTTCGCATAGACATACATAGTAAACTTTAGGGTCACACTGTGTACCCCCTAATTGACCTATAATTATTTCCTGTGGTAGGGTACACTATTATCATGTAATATAATACGTGGTCCAATTTAAAAATTATAGGTCAATATTAAGGTCCGATACCGGGCCGTTAGTTAACATAGAAAAGTGTCTTCGTATTTCCTTGTTTTAATGCACTATTTAAAATATACATAGTGTACCCCCTAATTGACCTATAATTATTTCCTGTGGTAGGGTACACTATTACCCCGTAATATAATACCTGGTCCAATTCAAATATTATGGGTCAATATTAAGGTCTGATATTGCGCCTTGCGTTAGTTAACCATTGAAAGATGTCTTTGAATTTTTAAAGCATTTTAGAACGCTAATTTCTTCATTTTAAGCTTCTCAGAACACTCTATTTCGCATAGGCATACATAGTAAACTTTAGGGTCACGCTGTGTACCCTCTAATTGACCTATAATTATTTCCTGTGGTAGGGTACACTATTACCCTATAATATAATACGTGGTCCAATTTAAAAAATATAGGTCAATATTAAGGTCCGATACCGTGCCGTTAGTTAACATAGAAAAGTGTCTTCGTATTTCCTTGTTTTAATGCACTATTTAAAATATACATAGTGTACCCCCTAATTGACCTATAATTATTTCCTGGGGTAGGGTACACTATTACCCTGTAATATAATACCTGGTCCAATTTAAATATTATGGGTCAATATTAAGGTCTGATATTGCGCGTTGCGCTAGTTAACCATTGAAAGATGTCTTTGAATTTTTAAAGCATTTTAGAACGTTTATTTCTTCATTTTAAGCTTCTCAGAACACTCTATTTCGTATAGGCATACATAGTAAACTTTAGGGTCACGCTGTGTACCCCCTAATTGACCTATAATTATTTCTTGTGGTAGGGTACACTATTACCCTATAATATAATACGTGGTCCAATTTAAAAATTATAGGTCAATATTAAGGTCCGATACCGTGCCGTTAGTTAACATAGAAAAGTGTCTTTGAATTTTTAAAGCATTTTAGAACGCTTATTTCCTCGTTTTAAGCTTCTCAGAACACTTTATTTCGCATAGGCATACATAGTAAACTTTAGGGTCACACTGTGTACCCCCTAATTGACCTATAATTATTTCCTGTGGTAGGGTACACTATTATCATGTAATATAATACGTGGTCCAATTTAAAAATTATAGGTCAATATTAAGGTCCGATACCGTGCCGTTAGTTAACATAGAAAAGTGTCTTCGTATTTCCTTGTTTTAATGCACTATTTAAAATATACATAGTGTACCCCCTAATTGACCTATAATTATTTCCTGTGGTAGGGTGCACTATTACCCTGTAATATAATACCTGGTCCAATTCAAATATTATGGGTCAATATTAAGGTCTGATATTGCGCCTTGCGTTAGTTAACCATTGAAAGATGTCTTTGAATTTTTAAAGTATTTTAGAACGCTTATTTCTTCATTTTAAGCATCTCAGAACACTCTATTTCGCATAGGCATACATAGTAAAATTTAGGGTCACGCTGTGAACCCCCTAAATGACCTATAATTATATCCTGTGGTAGGGTACACTATTACCCTGTAATATAATAGGTGGTCCAATTTAAAAATTATAGGTCAATATTAAGGTCCGATACCGTGCCGTTAGTTAGCATAGAAAAATGTCTTTGAATTTTTAAAGCATTTTAGAACGCTTATTTCCTCATTTTAAGCTTCTCAGAACACTTTATTTCGCATAGGCATACATAGTAAACTTTAGGGTCACTCTGCGTACCCCCTAATTGACCTATAATTATTTCCTGTGGTAGGGTACACTATAACCCTGTAATATAATACGTGGTCCAATTTAAAAATTATAGGTCAATATTAATTTCCGATACCGTGCCGCTAGTTAACATAGAAAAGTGTGTTCGTATTTCCTTGTTTTAATGCACTATTTAAAATATACATAGTGTACCCCCTAATTGACCTATAATTATTTCCTGTGGTAGGGTACACTATTACCCTGTAATATAATACCTGGTCCAATTTAAATATTATGGGTCAATATTAAGGTCTGATATTGCGCCTTGCGTTAGTTAACCACTGAAAGATGTCTTTGAATTTTTAAAGCATTTTTGAACGCTTATTTCTTCATTTTAAGCATCTCAGAACACTCTATTTCGCATAGGCATACATAGTAAAATTTAGGGTCACGCTGTGTACCCCCTAAATGACCTATAATTATTTCCTGTGGTAGGGTACATTATTACCCTGTAATACAATACGTGGTCCAATTTAAAAATTATAGGTCAATATTAAGGTCCGATACCGTGCCGTTAGTTAACATAGAAAAATGTCTTTGAATTTTTAAAGCATTTTAGAACGCTTATTTCCTCATTTTAAGCTTCTCAGAACACTTTATTTCGCATAGGCATACATATTAAACTTTAGGGTCACTCTGCGTACCCCCTAATTGACCTATAATTATTTCCTGTGGTAGGGTACACTATAACCCTGTAATATAATACGTGGTCCAATTTACAAATTATAGGTCAATATTAAGGTCCGATACCGTGCCGTTAGTTAACATAGAAAAGTGTCTTCGTATTTCCTTGTTTTAATGCACTATTTAAAATATACATAGTGTACCCCCTAATTGACCTATAATTATTTCCTGTGGTAGGGTACACTATTACCCTGTAATACAATACCTTGTTCAATTTAAATATTATGGGTCAATATTAAGGTTTGATATTGCGCCTTGCGTTAGTTAACCATTGAAAGATGTCTTTGAATTTTTAAAGCATTTTAGAACGCTTATTTCTTCATTTTAAGCTTCTCAGAACACTTTATTTCGCATAGGCATACATAGTAAACTTTAGGGTCACGCTGTGTACCCCCTAATTGACCTATAATTATTTCCAGTGGTAGGGTACACTATTACCCTGTAATATAATAGGTGGTCCAATTTAAAAATTATAGGTCAATATTAAGGTCCGATACCGTGCCGTTAGTTAGCATAGAAAAATGTGTTTGAATTTTTAAAGCATTTTAGAACGCTTATTTCCTCATTTTAAGCTTCTCAGAACACTTTATTTCGCATATTCATACATAGTAAACTTTAGGGTCACGCTGTGTACCCGCTAATTGACCTATAATTATTTCCTGTGGTAGGATACACTATAATCCTGTAATATAATACGTGGTCCAATTTTAAAATTATAGGTCAATATTAAGGTCCGATACCGTGCCGTTAGTTAACATAGAAAAGTGTCTTCGAATTTCCTTGTTTTAATGCACTATTTAAAATATAAATAGTGTACCCCCTAATTGACCTATAATTATTTCCTGTGGTAGGGTGCACTATTACCCTGTGATATAATACCTGGTTCAAGTTAAATATTATGGGTCAATATTAAGGTCTGATATTGCGCCTTGCGTTAGTTAACCATTGAAAGATGTCTTTGAATTTTTAAAGCATTTTAGAACGCTTATTTCTTCATTTTAAGCATCTCAGAACACTCTATTTCGCATAGGCATACATAGTAAAATTTAGGGTCACGCTGTGTACCCCCTAAATGACCTATAATTATTTCCTGTGGTAGGGTACACTATTACCCTGTAATATAATACGTGGTCCAATTTAAAAATTATAGGTCAATATTAAGGTCCGATACCGTGCCGTTAGTTAACATAGAAAAATGTCTTTGAATTTTTAAAGCATTTTAGAACGCTTATTTCCTCATTTTAAGCTTCTCAGAACACTTTATTTCGCATAGGCATACATAGTAAACTTTAGGGTCACTCTGTGTACCCCCTAATTGACCTATAATTATTTCCTGTGGTAGGGTACACTATAACCCTGTAATATAATACGTGGTCCAATTTAAAAATTATAGGTCAATATTAAGGTCCGATACCGTGCCGTTAGTTAACATAGAAAAGTGTCTTCGTATTTCCTTGTTTTAATGCACTATTTAAAATATACATAGTGTACCCCCTAATTGACCTATAATTATTTCCTGTGGTAGGGTGCACTATTACCCTGTAATATAATACCTGGTCCAATTCAAATATTATGGGTCAATATTAAGGTCTGATATTGCGCCTTGCGTTAGTTAACCATTGAAAGATGTCTTTGAATTTTTAAAGTATTTTAGAACGCTTATTTCTTCATTTTAAGCATCTCAGAACACTCTATTTCGCATAGGCATACATAGTAAAATTTAGGGTCACGCTGTGAACCCCCTAAATGACCTATAATTATATCCTGTGGTAGGGTACACTATTACCCTGTAATATAATAGGTGGTCCAATTTAAAAATTATAGGTCAATATTAAGGTCCGATACCGTGCCGTTAGTTAGCATAGAAAAATGTCTTTGAATTTTTAAAGCATTTTAGAACGCTTATTTCCTCATTTTAAGCTTCTCAGAACACTTTATTTCGCATAGGCATACATAGTAAACTTTAGGGTCACTCTGCGTACCCCCTAATTGACCTATAATTATTTCCTGTGGTAGGGTACACTATAACCCTGTAATATAATACGTGGTCCAATTTAAAAATTATAGGTCAATATTAATTTCCGATACCGTGCCGTTAGTTAACATAGAAAAGTGTGTTCGTATTTCCTTGTTTTAATGCACTATTTAAAATATACATAGTGTACCCCCTAATTGACCTATAATTATTTCCTGTGGTAGGGTACACTATTACCCTGTAATATAATACCTGGTCCAATTTAAATATTATGGGTCAATATTAAGGTCTGATATTGCGCCTTGCGTTAGTTAACCACTGAAAGATGTCTTTGAATTTTTAAAGCATTTTTGAACGCTTATTTCTTCATTTTAAGCATCTCAGAACACTCTATTTCGCATAGGCATACATAGTAAAATTTCGGGTCACGCTGTGTACCCCCTAAATGACCTATAATTATTTCCTATGGTAGGGTACATTATTACCCTGTAATACAATACGTGGTCCAATTTAAAAATTATAGGTCAATATTAAGGTCCGATACCGTGCCGTTAGTTAACATAGAAAAATGTCTTTGAATTTTTAAAGCATATTAGAACGCTTATTTCCTCATTTTAAGCTTCTCAGAACACTTTATTTCGCATAGGCATACATAGTAAACTTTAGGGTCACTCTGCGTACCCCCTAATTGACCTATAATTATTTCCTGTGGTAGGGTACACTATAACCCTGTAATATAATACGTGGTCCAATTTACAAATTATAGGTCAATATTAAGGTCCGATACCGTGCCGTTAGTTAACATAGAAAAGTGTCTTCGTATTTCCTTGTTTTAATGCACTATTTAAAATATACATAGTGTACCCCCTAATTGACCTATAATTATTTCCTGTGGTAGGGTACACTATTACCCTGTAATACAATACCTTGTTCAATTTAAATATTATGGGTCAATATTAAGGTTTGATATTGCGCCTTGCGTTAGTTAACCATTGAAAGATGTCTTTGAATTTTTAAAGCATTTTAGAACGCTTATTTCTTCATTTTAAGCTTCTCAGAACACTTTATTTCGCATAGGCATACATAGTAAACTTTAGGGTCACGCTGTGTACCCCCTAATTGACCTATAATTATTTCCAGTGGTAGGGTACACTATTACCCTGTAATATAATAGGTGGTCCAATTTAAAAATTATAGGTCAATATTAAGGTCCGATACCGTGCCGTTAGTTAGCATAGAAAAATGTGTTTGAATTTTTAAAGCATTTTAGAACGCTTATTTCCTCATTTTAAGCTTCTCAGAACACTTTATTTCGCATAGGCATACATAGTAAACTTTAGGGTCACGCTGTGTACCCGCTAATTGACCTATAATTATTTCCTGTGGTAGGATACACTATAATCCTGTAATATAATACGTGGTCCAATTTTAAAATTATAGGTCAATATTAAGGTCCGATACCGTGCCGTTAGTTAACATAGAAAAGTGTCTTCGAATTTCCTTGTTTTAATGCACTATTTAAAATATAAATAGTGTACCCCCTAATTGACCTATAATTATTTCCTGTGGTAGGGTGCACTATTACCCTGTGATATAATACCTGGTTCAAGTTAAATATTATGGGTCAATATTAAGGTCTGATATTGCGCCTTGCGTTAGTTAACCATTGAAAGATGTCTTTGAATTTTTAAAGCATTTTAGAACGCTTATTTCTTCATTTTAAGCATCTCAGAACACTCTATTTCGCATAGGCATACATAGTAAAATTTAGGGTCACGCTGTGTACCCCCTAAATGACCTATAATTATTTCCTGTGGTAGGGTACACTATTACCCTGTAATATAATACGTGGTCCAATTTAAAAATTATAGGTCAATATTAAGGTCCGATACCGTGCCGTTAGTTAACATAGAAAAATGTCTTTGAATTTTTAAAGCATTTTAGAACGCTTATTTCCTCATTTTAAGCTTCTCAGAACACTTTATTTCGCATAGGCATACATAGTAAACTTTAGGGTCACTCTGTGTACCCCCTAATTGACCTATAATTATTTCCTGTGGTAGGGTACACTATAACCCTGTAATATAATACGTGGTCCAATTTAAAAATTATAGGTCAATATTAAGGTCCGATACCGTGCCGTTAGTTAACATAGAAAAGTGTCTTCGTATTTCCTTGTTTTAATGCACTATTTAAAATATACATAGTGTACCCCCTAATTGACCTATAATTATTTCCTGTGGTAGGGTGCACTATTACCCTGTAATATAATACCTGGTCCAATTCAAATATTATGGGTCAATATTAAGGTCTGATATTGCGCCTTGCGTTAGTTAACCATTGAAAGATGTCTTTGAATTTTTAAAGTATTTTAGAACGCTTATTTCTTCATTTTAAGCATCTCAGAACACTCTATTTCGCATAGGCATACATAGTAAAATTTAGGGTCACGCTGTGAACCCCCTAAATGACCTATAATTATATCCTGTGGTAGGGTACACTATTACCCTGTAATATAATAGGTGGTCCAATTTAAAAATTATAGGTCAATATTAAGGTCCGATACCGTGCCGTTAGTTAGCATAGAAAAATGTCTTTGAATTTTTAAAGCATTTTAGAACGCTTATTTCCTCATTTTAAGCTTCTCAGAACACTTTATTTCGCATAGGCATACATAGTAAACTTTAGGGTCACTCTGCGTACCCCCTAATTGACCTATAATTATTTCCTGTGGTAGGGTACACTATAACCCTGTAATATAATACGTGGTCCAATTTAAAAATTATAGGTCAATATTAATTTCCGATACCGTGCCGTTAGTTAACATAGAAAAGTGTGTTCGTATTTCCTTGTTTTAATGCACTATTTAAAATATACATAGTGTACCCCCTAATTGACCTATAATTATTTCCTGTGGTAGGGTACACTATTACCCTGTAATATAATACCTGGTCCAATTTAAATATTATGGGTCAATATTAAGGTCTGATATTGCGCCTTGCGTTAGTTAACCACTGAAAGATGTCTTTGAATTTTTAAAGCATTTTTGAACGCTTATTTCTTCATTTTAAGCATCTCAGAACACTCTATTTCGCATAGGCATACATAGTAAAATTTCGGGTCACGCTGTGTACCCCCTAAATGACCTATAATTATTTCCTATGGTAGGGTACATTATTACCCTGTAATACAATACGTGGTCCAATTTAAAAATTATAGGTCAATATTAAGGTCCGATACCGTGCCGTTAGTTAACATAGAAAAATGTCTTTGAATTTTTAAAGCATATTAGAACGCTTATTTCCTCATTTTAAGCTTCTCAGAACACTTTATTTCGCATAGGCATACATAGTAAACTTTAGGGTCACTCTGCGTACCCCCTAATTGACCTATAATTATTTCCTGTGGTAGGGTACACTATAACCCTGTAATATAATACGTGGTCCAATTTACAAATTATAGGTCAATATTAAGGTCCGATACCGTGCCGTTAGTTAACATAGAAAAGTGTCTTCGTATTTCCTTGTTTTAATGCACTATTTAAAATATACATAGTGAACCCCCTAATTGACCTATAATTATTTCCTGTGGTAGGGTACACTATTACCCTGTAATACAATACCTTGTTCAATTTAAATATTATGGGTCAATATTAAGGTTTGATATTGCGCCTTGCGTTAGTTAACCATTGAAAGATGTCTTTGAATTTTTAAAGCATTTTAGAACGCTTATTTCTTCATTTTAAGCTTCTCAGAACACTTTATTTCGCATAGGCATACATAGTAAACTTTAGGGTCACGCTGTGTACCCCCTAATTGACCTATAATTATTTCCTGTGGTAGGGTACACTATTCCCCTGTAATATAATAGGTGGTCCAATTTAAAAATTATAGGTCAATATTAAGGTCCGATACCGTGCCGTTAGTTAGCATAGAAAAATGTGTTTGAATTTTTAAAGCATTTTAGAACGCTTATTTCCTCATTTTAAGCTTCTCAGAACACTTTATTTCGCATAGGCATACATAGTAAACTTTAGGGTCACGCTGTGTACCCGCTAATTGACCTATAATTATTTCCTGTGGTAGGATACACTATAATCCTGTAATATAATACGTGGTCCAATTTAAAAATTATAGGTCAATATTAAGGTCCGATACCGTGCCGTTAGTTAACATAGAAAAGTGTCTTCGAATTTCCTTGTTTTAATGCACTATTTAAAATATAAATAGTGTACCCCCTAATTGACCTATAATTATTTCCTGTGGTAGGGTACACTATTACCCTGTGATATAATACCTGGTTCAAGTTAAATATTATGGGTCAATATTAAGGTCTGATATTGCGCCTTGCGTTAGTTAACCATTGAAAGATGTCTTTGAATTTTTAAAGCATTTTAGAACGCTTATTTCTTCATTTTAAGCATCTCAGAACACTCTATTTCGCATAGGCATACATAGTAAAATTTAGGGTCACGCTGTGTACCCCCTAAATGACCTATAATTATTTCCTGTGGTAGGGTACACTATTACCCTGTAATATAATACGTGGTCCAATTTAAAAATTATAGGTCAATATTAAGGTCCGATACCGTGCCGTTAATTAACATAGAAAAATGTCTTTGAATTTTTAAAGCATTTTAGAACGCTTATTTCCTCATTTTAAGCTTCTCAGAACACTTTATTTCGCATAGGCATACATAGTAAACTTTAGGGTCACTCTGTGTACCCCCTAATTGACCTATAATTATTTCCTGTGGTAGGGTACACTATAACCCTGTAATATAATACGTGGTCCAATTTAAAAATTATAGGTCAATATTAAGGTCCGATACCGTGCCTTTAGTTAACATAGAAAAGTGTCTTCGAATTTCCTTGTTTTAATGCACTATTTAAAATATACATAGTGTACCCCCTAATTGACCTATAATTATTTCCTGTGGTAGGGTACACTATTACCCTGTGATATAATACCTGGTTCAAGTTAAATATTATGGGTCAATATTAAGGTCTGATATTGCGCTTTGCGTTAGTTAACCATTGAAAGATGTCTTTGAATTTTTAAAGCATTTTAGAACGCTTATTTCTTCATTTTAAGCATCTCAGAACACTCTATTTCGCATAGGCATACATAGTAAAATTTAGGGTCACGCTGTGTACCCCCTAAATGACCTATAATTATTTCCTGTGGTAGGGTACACTATTACCCTGTAATATAATACGTGGTCCAATTTAAAAATTATAGGTCAATATTAAGGTCCGATACCGTGCCGTTAGTTAACATAGAAAAATGTCTTTGAATTTTTAAAGCATTTTAGAACGCTTATTTCCTCATATTAAGCTTCTCAGAACACTTTATTTCGCATAGGCATACATAGTAAACTTTAGGGTCACTCTGTGTACCCCCTAATTGACCTATAATTATTTCCTGTGGCAGGGTACACTATAACCCTGTAATATAATACATGGTCCAATTTAAAAATTATAGGTCAATATTAAGGTCCGATACCGTGCCGTTAGTTAACATAGAAAAGTGTCTTCGTATTTTCTTGTTTTAATGCACTATTTAAAATATACATAGTGTACCCCCTAATTGACCTATAATTATTTCCTGTTGTAGGGTACACTATTTCCCTGTAATATAATACCTGGTCTAATTGAAATATTATGGTTCCATATTAAGGTCTGATATCGCGCCTTGCGTTAGTTAACCATTGAAAGATGTCTTTGAATTTTTAAAGCATTTTAGAACGCTTATTTCTTCATTTTAAGCTTCTCAGAACACTCTATTTCGCATAGGCATACATAGTAAAATTTAGGGTCACGCTGTGTACCCCCTAAATGACCTATAATTATTTCCTGTGGTAGGGTACACTATTACCCTGTAATATAATACGTGGTCCAATTTAAAAATTATAGGTCAATATTAAGGTCCGATACCGTGCCGTTAGTTAACATAGAAAAATGTCTTTGAATTTTTAAAGCATTTTAGAACGCTTATTTCCTCATTTTAAGCTTCTCAGAACACTTTATTTCGCATAGGCATACATAGTAAACTTTAGGGTCACTCTGTGTACCCCCTAATTGACCTATAATTATTTCCTGTGGTAGGGTACACTATAACCCTGTAATATAATACGTGGTCCAATTTAAAAATTATAGGTCAATATTAAGGTCCGATACCGTGCCGTTAGTTAACATAGAAAAGTGTCTTCGAATTTCCTTGTTTTAATGCACTATTTAAAATATACATAGTGTACCCCCTAATTGACCTATAATTATTTCCTGTGGTAGGGTACACTATTACCCTGTGATATAATACCTGGTTCAAGTTAAATATTATGGGTCAATATTAAGGTCTGATATTGCGCCTTGCGTTAGTTAACCATTGAAAGATGTCTTTGAATTTTTAAAGCATTTTAGAACGCTTATTTCTTCATTTTAAGCATCTCAGAACACTCTATTTCGCATAGGCATACATAGTAAAATTTAGGGTCACGCTGTGTACCCCCTAAATGACCTATAATTATTTCCTGTGGTAGGGTACACTATTACCCTGTAATATAATACGTGGTCCAATTTAAAAATTATAGGTCAATATTAAGGTCCGATACCGTGCCGTTAGTTAACATAGAAAAATGTCTTTGAATTTTTAAAGCATTTTAGAACGCTTATTTCCTCATATTAAGCTTCTCAGAACACTTTATTTCGCATAGGCATACATAGTAAACTTTAGGGTCACTCTGTGTACCCCCTAATTGACCTATAATTATTTCCTTTGGCAGGGTACACTATAACCCTGTAATATAATACGTGGTCCAATTTAAAAATTATAGGTCAATATTAAGGTCCGATACCGTGCCGTTAGTTAACATAGAAAAGTGTCTTCGTATTTTCTTGTTTTAATGCACTATTTAAAATATACATAGTGTACCCCCTAATTGACCTATAATTATTTCCTGTTGTAGGGTACACTATTTCCCTGTAATATAATACCTGGTCTAATTGAAATATTATGGTTCCATATTAAGGTCTGATATCGCGCCTTGCGTTAGTTAACCATTGAAAGATGTCTTTGAATTTTTAAAGCATTTTAGAACGCTTATTTCTTCATTTTAAGCTTCTCAGAACACTCTATTTCGCATAGGCATACATAGTAAAATTTAGGGTCACGCTGTGTACCCCCTAAATGACCTATAATTATTTCCTGTGGTAGGGTACACTATTACCATGTAATATAATACGTGGTCCAATTTAAAAATTATAGGTCAATATTAAGGTCCGATACCGTGCCGTTAGTTAACATAGAAAAATGTCTTTGAATTTTTAAAGCATTTTAGAACGCTTATTTCCTCATTTTAAGCTTCTCAGAACACTTTATTTCGCATAGGCATACATAGTAAACTTTAGGGTCACTCTGTGTACCCCCTAATTGACCTATAATTATTTCCTGTGGTAGGGTACACTATAACCCTGTAATATAATACGTGGTCCAATTTAAAAATTATAGGTCAATATTAAGGTCCGATACCGTGCCGTTAGTTAACATAGAAAAGTGTCTTCTAATTTCCTTGTTTTAATGCACTATTTAAAATATAGATAGTGTACCCCCTAATTGACCTATAATTATTTCCTGTGGTAGGGTACACTATTACCCTGTGATATAATACCTGGTTCAAGTTAAATATTATGGGTCAATATTAAGGTCTGATATTGCGCCTTGCGTTAGTTAACCATTGAAAGATGTCTTTGAATTTTTAAAGCATTTTAGAACGCTTATTTCTTCATTTTAAGCATCTCAGAACACTCTATTTCGCATAGGCATACATAGTAAAATTTAGGGTCACGCTGTGTACCCCCTAAATGACCTATAATTATTTCCTGTGGTAGGGTACACTATTACCCTGTAATATAATACGTGGTCCAATTTAAAAATTATAGGTCAATATTAAGGTCCGATACCGTGCCGTTAGTTAACATAGAAAAATGTCTTTGAATTTTTAAAGCATTTTAGAACGCTTATTTCCTCATATTAAGCTTCTCAGAACACTTTATTTCGCATAGGCATACATAGTAAACTTTAGGGACTCTCTGTGTACCCCCTAATTGACCTATAATTATTTCCTGTGGCAGGGTACACTATAACCCTGTAATATAATACGTGGTCCAATTTAAAAATTATAGGTCAATATTAAGGTCCGATACCGTGCCGTTAGTTAACATAGAAAAGTGTCTTCGTATTTTCTTGTTTTAATGCACTATTTAAAATATACATAGTGTACCCCCTAATTGACCTATAATTATTTCCTGTTGTAGGGTACACTATTTCCCTGTAATATAATACCTGGTCTAATTGAAATATTATGGTTCCATATTAAGGTCTGATATCGCGCCTTGCGTTAGTTAACCATTGAAAGATGTCTTTGAATTTTTAAAACATTTTAGAACGCTTATTTCTTCATTTTAAGCTTCTCAGAACACTCTATTTCGCATAGGCATACATAGTAAAATTTAGGGTCACGCTGTGTACCCCCTAAATGACCTATAATTATTTCCTGTGGTAGGGTACAATATTACCCTGTAATATAATAGGTGGTCCTATTTAAAAATTATAGGTCAATATTAAGGTCCGATACCGTGCCGTTAGTTAACATAGAAAAGTGTCTTCGTATTTCCTTGTTTTAATGCACTATTTAAACTATACATAGTGTACCCCCTAATTGACCTATAATTATTTCCTGTGGTAGGGTACACTATTACCCTGTAATACAATACCTTGTTCAATTTAAATATTATGGGTCAATATTAAGGTTTGATATTGCGCCTTGCGTTAGTTAACCATTGAAAGATGTCTTTGAATTTTTAAAGCATTTTAGAACGCTTATTTCTTCATTTTAAGCTTCTCAGAACACTTTATTTCGCATAGGCATACATAGTAAACTTTAGGGTCACGCTGTTAACCCCCTAATTGACCTATAATTATTTCCTGTGGTAGGGTACACTATTACCCTGTAATATAATAGGTGGTCCAATTTAAAAATTATAGGTCAATATTAAGGTCCGATACCGTGCCGTTAGTTAGCATAGAAAAATGTGTTTGAATTTTTAAAGCATTTTAGAACGCTTATTTCCTCATTTTAAGCTTCTCAGAACACTTTATTTCGCATAGGCATACATAGTAAACTTTAGGGTCACGCTGTGTACCCGCTAATTAACCTATAATTATTTCCTGTGGTAGGATACACTATAATCCTGTAATATAATACGTGGTCCAATTTAAAAATTATAGGTCAATATTAAGGTCCGATACCGTGCCGTTAGTTAACATAGAAAAGTGTCTTCGAATTTCCTTGTTTTAATGCACTATTTAAAATATAAATAGTGTACCCCCTAATTGACCTATAATTATTTCCTGTGGTAGGGTACACTATTACCCTGTGATATAATACCTGGTTCAAGTTAAATATTATGGGTCAATATTAAGGTCTGATATTGCGCCTTGCGTTAGTTAACCATTGAAAGATGTCTTTGAATTTTTAAAGCATTTTAGAACGCTTACTTCTTCATTTTAAGCATCTCAGAACACTCTATTTCGCATAGGCATACATAGTAAAATTTAGGGTCACGCTGTGTACCCCCTAAATGACCTATAATTATTTCCTGTGGTAGGGTACACTATTACCCTGTAATATAATACGTGGTCCAATTTAAAAATTATAGGTCAATATTAAGGTCCGATACCGTGCCGTTAGTTAACATAGAAAAATGTCTTTGAATTTTTAAAGCATTTTAGAACGCTTATTTCCTCATTTTAAGCTTCTCAGAACACTTTATTTCGCATAGGCATACATAGTAAACTTTAGGGTCACTCTGTGTACCCCCTAATTGACCTATAATTATTTCCTGTGGTAGGGTACACTATAACCCTGTAATATAATACGTGGTCCAATTTAAAAATTATAGGTCAATATTAAGGTCCGATACCGTGCCGTTAGTTAACATAGAAAAGTGTCTTCGAATTTCCTTGTTTTAATGCACTATTTAAAATATACATAGTGTACCCCCTAATTGACCTATAATTATTTCCTGTGGTAGGGTACACTATTACCCTGTGATATAATACCTGGTTCAAGTTAAATATTATGGGTCAATATTAAGGTCTGATATTGCGCCTTGCGTTAGTTAACCATTGAAAGATGTCTTTGAATTTTTAAAGCATTTTAGAACGCTTATTTCTTCATTTTAAGCATCTCAGAACACTCTATTTCGCATAGGCATACATAGTAAAATTTAGGGTCACGCTGTGTACCCCCTAAATGACCTATAATTATTTCCTGTGGTAGGGTACACTATTACCCTGTAATATAATACGTGGTCCAATTTAAAAATTATAGGTCAATATTAAGGTCCGATACCGTGCCGTTAGTTAACATAGAAAAATGTCTTTGAATTTTTAAAGCATTTTAGAACGCTTATTTCCTCATATTAAGCTTCTCAGAACACTTTATTTCGCATAGGCATACATAGTAAACTTTAGGGTCACTCTGTGTACCCCCTAATTGACCTATAATTATTTCCTGTGGCAGGGTACACTATAACCCTGTAATATAATACGTGGTCCAATTTAAAAATTATAGGTCAATATTAAGGTCCGATACCGTGCCGTTAGTTAACATAGAAAAGTGTCTTCGTATTTTCTTGTTTTAATGCACTATTTAAAATATACATAGTGTACCCCCTAATTGACCTATAATTATTTCCTGTTGTAGGGTACACTATTTCCCTGTAATATAATACCTGGTCTAATTGAAATATTATGGTTCCATATTAAGGTCTGATATCGCGCCTTGCGTTAGTTAACCATTGAAAGATGTCTTTGAATTTTTAAAGCATTTTAGAACGCTTATTTCTTCATTTTAAGCTTCTCAGAACACTCTATTTCGCATAGGCATACATAGTAAAATTTAGGGTCACGCTGTGTACCCCCTAAATGACCTATAATTATTTCCTGTGGTAGGGTACACTATTACCCTGTAATATAATACGTGGTCCAATTTAAAAATTATAGGTCAATATTAAGGTCCGATACCGTGCCGTTAGTTAACATAGAAAAATGTCTTTGAATTTTTAAAGCATTTTAGAACGCTTATTTCCTCATATTAAGCTTCTCAGAACACTTTATTTCGCATAGGCATACATAGTAAACTTTAGGGACTCTCTGTGTACCCCCTAATTGACCTATAATTATTTCCTGTGGCAGGGTACACTATAACCCTGTAATATAATACGTGGTCCAATTTAAAAATTATAGGTCAATATTAAGGTCCGATACCGTGCCGTTAGTTAACATAGAAAAGTGTCTTCGTATTTTCTTGTTTTAATGCACTATTTAAAATATACATAGTGTACCCCCTAATTGACCTATAATTATTTCCTGTTGTAGGGTACACTATTTCCCTGTAATATAATACCTGGTCTAATTGAAATATTATGGTTCCATATTAAGGTCTGATATCGCGCCTTGCGTTAGTTAACCATTGAAAGATGTCTTTGAATTTTTAAAACATTTTAGAACGCTTATTTCTTCATTTTAAGCTTCTCAGAACACTCTATTTCGCATAGGCATACATAGTAAAATTTAGGGTCACGCTGTGTACCCCCTAAATGACCTATAATTATTTCCTGTGGTAGGGTACAATATTACCCTGTAATATAATAGGTGGTCCTATTTAAAAATTATAGGTCAATATTAAGGTCCGATACCGTGCCGTTAGTTAACATAGAAAAGTGTCTTCGTATTTCCTTGTTTTAATGCACTATTTAAACTATACATAGTGTACCCCCTAATTGACCTATAATTATTTCCTGTGGTAGGGTACACTATTACCCTGTAATACAATACCTTGTTCAATTTAAATATTATGGGTCAATATTAAGGTTTGATATTGCGCCTTGCGTTAGTTAACCATTGAAAGATGTCTTTGAATTTTTAAAGCATTTTAGAACGCTTATTTCTTCATTTTAAGCTTCTCAGAACACTTTATTTCGCATAGGCATACATAGTAAACTTTAGGGTCACGCTGTTAACCCCCTAATTGACCTATAATTATTTCCTGTGGTAGGGTACACTATTACCCTGTAATATAATAGGTGGTCCAATTTAAAAATTATAGGTCAATATTAAGGTCCGATACCGTGCCGTTAGTTAGCATAGAAAAATGTGTTTGAATTTTTAAAGCATTTTAGAACGCTTATTTCCTCATTTTAAGCTTCTCAGAACACTTTATTTCGCATAGGCATACATAGTAAACTTTAGGGTCACGCTGTGTACCCGCTAATTAACCTATAATTATTTCCTGTGGTAGGATACACTATAATCCTGTAATATAATACGTGGTCCAATTTAAAAATTATAGGTCAATATTAAGGTCCGATACCGTGCCGTTAGTTAACATAGAAAAGTGTCTTCGAATTTCCTTGTTTTAATGCACTATTTAAAATATAAATAGTGTACCCCCTAATTGACCTATAATTATTTCCTGTGGTAGGGTACACTATTACCCTGTGATATAATACCTGGTTCAAGTTAAATATTATGGGTCAATATTAAGGTCTGATATTGCGCCTTGCGTTAGTTAACCATTGAAAGATGTCTTTGAATTTTTAAAGCATTTTAGAACGCTTACTTCTTCATTTTAAGCATCTCAGAACACTCTATTTCGCATAGGCATACATAGTAAAATTTAGGGTCACGCTGTGTACCCCCTAAATGACCTATAATTATTTCCTGTGGTAGGGTACACTATTACCCTGTAATATAATACGTGGTCCAATTTAAAAATTATAGGTCAATATTAAGGTCCGATACCGTGCCGTTAGTTAACATAGAAAAATGTCTTTGAATTTTTAAAGCATTTTAGAACGCTTATTTCCTCATTTTAAGCTTCTCAGAACACTTTATTTCGCATAGGCATACATAGTAAACTTTAGGGTCACTCTGTGTACCCCCTAATTGACCTATAATTATTTCCTGTGGTAGGGTACACTATAACCCTGTAATATAATACGTGGTCCAATTTAAAAATTATAGGTCAATATTAAGGTCCGATACCGTGCCGTTAGTTAACATAGAAAAGTGTCTTCGAATTTCCTTGTTTTAATGCACTATTTAAAATATACATAGTGTACCCCCTAATTGACCTATAATTATTTCCTGTGGTAGGGTACACTATTACCCTGTGATATAATACCTGGTTCAAGTTAAATATTATGGGTCAATATTAAGGTCTGATATTGCGCCTTGCGTTAGTTAACCATTGAAAGATGTCTTTGAATTTTTAAAGCATTTTAGAACGCTTATTTCTTCATTTTAAGCATCTCAGAACACTCTATTTCGCATAGGCATACATAGTAAAATTTAGGGTCACGCTGTGTACCCCCTAAATGACCTATAATTATTTCCTGTGGTAGGGTACACTATTACCCTGTAATATAATACGTGGTCCAATTTAAAAATTATAGGTCAATATTAAGGTCCGATACCGTGCCGTTAGTTAACATAGAAAAATGTCTTTGAATTTTTAAAGCATTTTAGAACGCTTATTTCCTCATATTAAGCTTCTCAGAACACTTTATTTCGCATAGGCATACATAGTAAACTTTAGGGTCACTCTGTGTACCCCCTAATTGACCTATAATTATTTCCTGTGGCAGGGTACACTATAACCCTGTAATATAATACGTGGTCCAATTTAAAAATTATAGGTCAATATTAAGGTCCGATACCGTGCCGTTAGTTAACATAGAAAAGTGTCTTCGTATTTTCTTGTTTTAATGCACTATTTAAAATATACATAGTGTACCCCCTAATTGACCTATAATTATTTCCTGTTGTAGGGTACACTATTTCCCTGTAATATAATACCTGGTCTAATTGAAATATTATGGTTCCATATTAAGGTCTGATATCGCGCCTTGCGTTAGTTAACCATTGAAAGATGTCTTTGAATTTTTAAAGCATTTTAGAACGCTTATTTCTTCATTTTAAGCTTCTCAGAACACTCTATTTCGCATAGGCATACATAGTAAAATTTAGGGTCACGCTGTGTACCCCCTAAATGACCTATAATTATATCCTGTGGTAGGGTACACTATTACCCTGTAATATAATACGTGGTCCAATTTAAAAATTATAGGTCAATATTAAGGTCCGATACCGTGCCGTTAGTTAACATAGAAAAATGTCTTTGAATTTTTAAAGCATTTTAGAACGCTTATTTCCTCATTTTAAGCTTCTCAGGACACTTTATTTCGCATAGGCATACATAGTAAACTTTAGGGTCACTCTGTGTACCCCCTAATTGACCTATAATTATTTCCTGTGGTAGGGTACACTATAACCCTGTAATATAATACGTGGTCCAATTTAAAAATTATAGGTCAATATTAAGGTCCGATACCGTGCCGTTAGTTAACATAGAAAAGTGTCTTCTAATTTCCTTGTTTTAATGCACTATTTAAAATATAGATAGTGTACCCCCTAATTGACCTATAATTATTTCCTGTGGTAGGGTACACTATTACCCTGTGATATAATACCTGGTTCAAGTTAAATATTATGGGTCAATATTAAGGTCTGATATTGCGCCTTGCGTTAGTTAACCATTGAAAGATGTCTTTGAATTTTTAAAGCATTTTAGAACGCTTATTTCTTCATTTTAAGCATCTCAGAACACTCTATTTCGCATAGGCATACATAGTAAAATTTAGGGTCACGCTGTGTACCCCCTAAATGACCTATAATTATTTCCTGTGGTAGGGTACACTATTACCCTGTAATATAATACGTGGTCCAATTTAAAAATTATAGGTCAATATTAAGGTCCGATACCGTGCCGTTAGTTAACATAGAAAAATGTCTTTGAATTTTTAAAGCATTTTAGAACGCTTATTTCCTCATATTAAGCTTCTCAGAACACTTTATTTCGCATAGGCATACATAGTAAACTTTAGGGACACTCTGTGTACCCCCTAATTGACCTATAATTATTTCCTGTGGCAGGGTACACTATAACCCTGTAATATAATACGTGGTCCAATTTAAAAATTATAGGTCAATATTAAGGTCCGATTCCGTGCCGTTAGTTAACATAGAAAAGTGTCTTCGTATTTTCTTGTTTTAATGCACTATTTAAAATATACATAGTGTACCCCCTAATTGACCTATAATTATTTCCTGTTGTAGGGTACACTATTTCCCTGTAATATAATACCTGGTCTAATTGAAATATTATGGTTCCATATTAAGGTCTGATATCGCGCCTTGCGTTAGTTAACCATTGAAAGATGTCTTTGAATTTTTAAAACATTTTAGAACGCTTATTTCTTCATTTTAAGCTTCTCAGAACACTCTATTTCGCATAGGCATACATAGTAAAATTTAGGGTCACGCTGTGTACCCCCTAAATGACCTATAATTATTTCCTGTGGTAGGGTACACTATTACCCTGTAATATAATAGGTGGTCCTATTTAAAAATTATAGGTCAATATTAAGGTCCGATACCGTGCCGTTAGTTAACATAGAAAAATATCTTTGAATTTTTAAAGCATTTTAGAACGCTTATTTCCTCATCTTAAGCTTCTCAGAACACTTTATTTCGCATAGGCATACATAGTAAACTTTAGGGTCACTCTGTGTACCCCCTAATTGACCTATAATTATTTACTGTGGTAGGGTACACTATTACCATGTAATATAATACGTGGTCCAATTTAAAAATTATAGGTCAATATTAAGGTCCGATACCGTGCCGTTAGTTAACATAGAAAAGTGTCTTCGTATTTCCTTGTTTTAATGCACTATTTAAAATATACATAGTGAACCCCCTAATTGACCTATAATTATTTACTGTGGTAGGGTACACTATTTCCCTGTAATATAATACCTGGTCTAATTGAAATATTATGGTTCCATATTAAGGTCTGATATCGCGCCTTGCGTTAGTTAACCATTGAAAGATGTCTTTGAATTTTTAAAACATTTTAGAACGCTTATTTCTTCATTTTAAGCTTCTCAGAACACTCTATTTCGCATAGGCATACATAGTAAAATTTAGGGTCACGCTGTGTACCCCCTAAATGACCTATAATTATTTCCTGTGGTAGGGTACACTATTACCCTGTAATATAATAGGTGGTCCTATTTAAAAATTATAGGTCAATATTAAGGTCCGCTACCGTGCCGTTAGTTAGCATAGAAAAATGTCTTTGAATTTTTAAAGCATTTTAGAACGCTTATTTCCTCATTTTAAGCTTCTCAGAACACTTTATTTCGCATAGGCATACATAGTAAACTTTAGGGTCACGCTGTGTACCCGCTAATTGACCTATAATTATTTCCTGTGGTAGGATACACTATAATCCTGTAATATAATACGTGGTCCAATTTAAAAATTATAGGTCAATATTAAGGTCCGATACCGTGCCGTTAGTTAACATAGAAAAGTGTCTTCGAATTTCCTTGTTTTAATGCACTATTTAAAATATAAATAGTGTACCCCCTAATTGACCTATAATTATTTCCTGTGGTAGGGTACACTATTACCCTGTGATATAATACCTGGTTCAAGTTAAATATTATGGGTCAATATTAAGGTCTGATATTGCGCCTTGCGTTAGTTAACCATTGAAAGATGTCTTTGAATTTTTAAAGCATTTTAGAACGCTTATTTCTTCATTTTAAGCATCTCAGAACACTCTATTTCGCATAGGCATACATAGTAAAATTTAGGGTCACGCTGTGTACCCCCTAAATGACCTATAATTATTTCCTGTGGTAGGGTACACTATTACCCTGTAATATAATACGTGGTCCAATTTAAAAATTATAGGTCAATATTAAGGTCCGATACCGTGCCGTTAGTTAACATAGAAAAATGTCTTTGAATTTTTAAAGCATTTTAGAACGCTTATTTCCTCATTTTAAGCTTCTCAGAACACTTTATTTCGCATAGGCATACATAGTAAACTTTAGGGTCACTCTGTGTACCCCCTAATTGACCTATAATTATTTCCTGTGGTAGGGTACACTATAACCCTGTAATATAATACGTGGTCCAATTTAAAAATTATAGGTCAATATTAAGGTCCGATACCGTGCCGTTAGTTAACATAGAAAAGTGTCTTCGAATTTCCTTGTTTTAATGCACTATTTAAAATATACATAGTGTACCCCCTAATTGACCTATAATTATTTCCTGTGGTAGGGTACACTATTACCCTGTGATATAATACCTGGTTCAAGTTAAATATTATGGGTCAATATTAAGGTCTGATATTGCGCCTTGCGTTAGTTAACCATTGAAAGATGTCTTTGAATTTTTAAAGCATTTTAGAACGCTTATTTCTTCATTTTAAGCATCTCAGAACACTCTATTTCGCATAGGCATACATAGTAAAATTTAGGGTCACGCTGTGTACCCCCTAAATGACCTATAATTATTTCCTGTGGTAGGGTACACTATTACCCTGTAATATAATACGTGGTCCAATTTAAAAATTATAGGTCAATATTAAGGTCCGATACCGTGCCGTTAGTTAACATAGAAAAATGTCTTTGAATTTTTAAAGCATTTTAGAACGCTTATTTCCTCATATTAAGCTTCTCAGAACACTTTATTTCGCATAGGCATACATAGTAAACTTTAGGGTCACTCTGTGT